>NW_028324204.1:4295000-4600000 GCF_054372755.1 Phalangium opilio
GGACAACGTCTCTAGTTGAGCATCAAGGTAAGTAGTTTTAACGCTTGAGTAACGGAGACTAACGCGAAAGTTAAACTGACACGTTTCAAACGCTCTACTAACTGCGCGATAAAAAACCCACACTACTCTTGGTAAGATTAAGTTATTTTTAAACGGTTCAATACACCCGCGATTAAAAAATCGTTTTTGGATTCGTTGTTTACGCGATTTCCCGTAATTTTTATTTTCAGTCTAGGTTCTTTAATTAAAATTAAAAAGTACTTATCGTGTCCCAAGATGATGGCGCAGAATAACTTCTTGGTGAACGGAAGTTGGACAAGGCCTCTAAATTGAGCATCAAGGTAAGTAGTTTTAACGCTTGAATAACGGAGACTAACGCGAAAGTTAAACTGACACGTTTCAAACGCTCTACTAACTGCGCGATAAAAAACCCACACTACTCTTGGTAATATTAAGTTATTTTTTAAACGGTTCAATACACCCGCGATTAAAAAAATCGTTTTTGACTTCGTTGTTTACGCGATTTCCCGTAATTTTTATTTTCAGTCTAGGTTCTTTAATTAAAATTAAAAAGTACTTATCGTGTCCCAAGATGATGGCGCAGAATAACTTCTTGGTGAACGGAAGTTGGACAAGGCCTCTAGTTGAGCATCAAGGTAAGTAGTTTTAACGCTTGAATAACGGAGACTAACGCGAAAGTTAAACTGACACGTTTCAAACGCTCTACTAACTGCGCGATAAAAAACCCACACTACTCTTGGTAAGATTAAGTTATTTTTAAACGGTTCAATACACCCGCGATTAAAAAATCGTTTTTGACTTCGTTGTTTACGCGATTTCCCGTAATTTTTATTTTCAGTCTAGGTTCTTTAATTAAAATTAAAAAGTACTTATCGTGTCCCAAGATGATGGCGCAGAATAACTTCTTGGTGAACGGAAGTTGGACAAGGCCTCTAGTTGAGCATCAAGGTAAGTAGTTTTAACGCTTGAATAACGGAGACTAACGCGAAAGTTAAACTGACACGTTTCAAACGCTCTACTAACTGCGCGATAAAAAACCCACACTACTCTTGGTAAGATTAAGTTATTTTTAAACGGTTCAATACACCCGCGTTTAAAAAATCGTTTTTGACTTCGTTGTTTACGCGATTTCCCGTAATTTTTATTTTCAGTCTAGGTTCTTTAATTAAAATTAAAAAGTACTTATCGTGTCCCAAGATGATGGCGCAGAATAACTTCTTGGTGAACGGAAGTTGGACAAGGCCTCTAGTTGAGCATCAAGGTAAGTAGTTTTAACGCTTGAATAACGGAAACTAACGCGAAAGTTAAACTGACACGTTTCAAACGCTCTACTAACTGCGCGATAAAAAACCCACACTACTCTTGGTAAGATTAAGTTATTTTTAAACGGTTCAATACACCCGCGATTAAAAAATCGTTTTTGACTTCGTTGTTTACGCGATTTCCCGTAATTTTTATTTTCAGTCTAGGTTCTTTAATTAAAATTAAAAAGTACTTATCGTGTCCCAAGATGATGGCGCAGAATAACTTCTTGGTGAACGGAAGTTGGACAAGGCCTCTAGTTGAGCATCAAGGTAAGTAGTTTTAACGCTTGAATAACGGAAACTAACGCGAAAGTTAAACTGACACGTTTCAAACGCTCTACTAACTGCGCGATAAAAAACCCAAACTACTCTTGGTAAGATTAAGTTATTTTTAAACGGTTCAATACACCCGCGATTAAAAAAATCGTTTTTGACTTCGTTGTTTACGCGATTTCCCGTAATTTTTATTTTCAGTCTAGGTTCTTTAATTAAAATTAAAAAACAACTTATCGTGTCCCAAGATGATGGCGCAGAATAACTTCTTGGTGAACGGAAGTTGGACAAGGCCTCTAGTTGAGCATCAAGGTAAGTAGTTTTAACGCTTGAATAACGGAGACTAACGCGAAAGTTAAACTGACACGTTTCAAACGCTCTACTAACTGCGCGATAAAAAACCCACACTACTCTTGGTAAGATTAAGTTTATTTTTAAACGGTTCAATACACCCGCGATTAAAAAAATCGTTTTTGACTTCGTTGTTTACGCGATTTCCCGTAATTTTTATTTTCAGTCTAGGTTCTTTAATTAAAATTAAAAAGTACTTATCGTGTCCCAAGATGATGGCGCAGAATAACTTCTTGGTGAACGGAAGTTGGACAAGGCCTCTAGTTGAGCATCAAGGTAAGTAGTTTTAACGCTTGAATAACGGAGACTAACGCGAAAGTTAATCTGACACGTTTCAAACGCTCTACTAACTGCGCGATAAAAAACCCACACTACTCTTGGTAATATTAAGTTATTTTTTAAACGGTTCAATACACCCGCGATTAAAAAAATCGTTTTTGACTTCGTTGTTTACGCGATTTCCCGTAATTTTTATTTTCAGTCTAGGTTCTTTAATTAAAATTAAAAAGTACTTATCGTGTCCCAAGATGATGGCGCAGAATAACTTCTTGGTGAACGGAAGTTGGACAAGGCCTCTAGTTGAGCATCAAGGTAAGTAGTTTTAACGCTTGAATAACGGAGACTAACGCGAAAGTTAAACTGACACGTTTCAAACGCTCTACTAACTGCGCGATAAAAAACCCACACTACTCTTGGTAAGATTAAATTATTTTTAAACGGTTCAATACACCCGCGATTAAAAAAATCGTTTTTGACTTCGTTGTTTACGCGATTTCCCGTAATTTTTATTTTCAGTCTAGGTTCTTTAATTAAAATTAAAAAGTACTTATCGTGTCCCAAGATGATGGCGCAGAATAACTTCTTGGTGAACGGAAGTTGGACAAGGCCTCTAGTTGAGCATCAAGGTAAGTAGTTTTAACGCTTGAATAATGGAGACTAACGCGAAAGTTAAACTGACACGTTTCAAACGCTCTACTAACTGCGCGATAAAAAACCCACACTACTCTTGGTAAGATTAAGTTTATTTTTAAACGGTTCAATACACCCGCGATTAAAAAAATCGTTTTTGACTTCGTTGTTTACGCGATTTCCCGTAATTTTTATTTTCAGTCTAGGTTCTTTAATTAAAATTAAAAAGTACTTATCGTGTCCCAAGATGATGGCGCAGAATAACTTCTTGGTGAACGGAAGTTGGACAAGGCCTCTAGTTGAGCATCAAGGTAAGTAGTTTTAACGCTTGAATAACGGAGACTAACGCGAAAGTTAATCTGACACGTTTCAAACGCTCTACTAACTGCGCGATAAAAAACCCACACTACTCTTGGTAATATTAAGTTATTTTTTAAACGGTTCAATACACCCGCGATTAAAAAAATCGTTTTTGACTTCGTTGTTTACGCGATTTCCCGTAATTTTTATTTTCAGTCTAGGTTCTTTAATTAAAATTAAAAAGTACTTATCGTGTCCCAAGATGATGGCGCAGAATAACTTCTTGGTGAACGGAAGTTGGACAAGGCCTCTAGTTGAGCATCAAGGTAAGTAGTTTTAACGCTTGAATAACGGAGACTAACGCGAAAGTTAATCTGACACGTTTCAAACGCTCTACTAACTGCGCGATAAAAAACCCACACTACTCTTGGTAATATTAAGTTATTTTTTAAACGGTTCAATACACCCGCGATTAAAAAAATCGTTTTTGACTTCGTTGTTTACGCGATTTCCCGTAATTTTTATTTTCAGTCCAGGTTCTTTAATTAAAATTAAAAAGTACTTATCGTGTCCCAAGATGATGGCGCAGAATAACTTCTTGGTGAACGGAAGTTGGACAAGGCCTCTAGTTGAGCATCAAGGTAAGTAGTTTTAACGCTTGAATAACGGAGACTAACGCGAAAGTTAAACTGACACGTTTCAAACGCTCTACTAACTGCGCGATAAAAAACCCACACTACTCTTGGTAAGATTAAATTATTTTTAAACGGTTCAATACACCCGCGATTAAAAAAATCGTTTTTGACTTCGTTGTTTACGCGATTTCCCGTAATTTTTATTTTCAGTCTAGGTTCTTTAATTAAAATTAAAAAATACTTATCGTGTCCCAAGATGATGGCGCAGAATAACTTCTTGGTGAACGGAAGTTGGACATTGGACAAGGCCTCTAGTTGAGCATCAAGGTAAGTAGTTTTAACGCTCGAATAACGGAGACTAACGCGAAAGTTAAACTGACACGTTTCAAACGCTCTACTAACTGCGCGATAAAAAACCCACACTACTCTTGGTAAGATTAAGTTATTTTTTAAACGGTTCAATACACCCGCGATTAAAAAAATCGTTTTTGACTTCGTTGTTTACGCGATTTCCCGTAATTTTTATTTTCAGTCTAGGTTCTTTAATTAAAATTAAAAAGTACTTATCGTGTCCCAAGATGATGGCGCAGAATAACTTCTTGGTGAACGGAAGTTGGACAAGGCCTCTAGTTGAGCATCAAGGTAAGTAGTTTTAACGCTTGAATAACGGAGACTAACGCGAAAGTTAATCTGACACGTTTCAAACGCTCTACTAACTGCGCGATAAAAAACCCACACTACTCTTGGTAATATTAAGTTATTTTTTAAACGGTTCAATACACCCGCGATTAAAAAAATCGTTTTTGACTTCGTTGTTTACGCGATTTCCCGTAATTTTTATTTTCAGTCTAGGTTCTTTAATTAAAATTAAAAAGTACTTATCGTGTCCCAAGATGATGGCGCAGAATAACTTCTTGGTGAACGGAAGTTGGACAAGGCCTCTAGTTGAGCATCAAGGTAAGTAGTTTTAACGCTTGAATAACGGAGACTAACGCGAAAGTTAAACTGACACGTTTCAAACGCTCTACTAACTGCGCGATAAAAAACCCACACTACTCTTGGTAAGATTAAATTATTTTTAAACGGTTCAATACACCCGCGATTAAAAAAATCGTTTTTGACTTCGTTGTTTACGCGATTTCCCGTAATTTTTATTTTCAGTCTAGGTTCTTTAATTAAAATTAAAAAGTACTTATCGTGTCCCAAGATGATGGCGCAGAATAACTTCTTGGTGAACGGAAGTTGGACAAGGCCTCTAGTTGAGCATCAAGGTAAGTAGTTTTAACGCTTGAATAACGGAGACTAACGCGAAAGTTAAACTGACACGTTTCAAACGCTCTACTAACTGCGCGATAAAAAACCCACACTACTCTTGGTAAGATTAAGTTTATTTTTAAACGGTTCAATACACCCGCGATTAAAAAAATCGTTTTTGACTTCGTTGTTTACGCGATTTCCCGTAATTTTTATTTTCAGTCTAGGTTCTTTAATTAAAATTAAAAAGTACTTATCGTGTCCCAAGATGATGGCGCAGAATAACTTCTTGGTGAACGGAAGTTGGACAAGGCCTCTAGTTGAGCATCAAGGTAAGTAGTTTTAACGCTTGAATAACGGAGACTAACGCGAAAGTTAATCTGACACGTTTCAAACGCTCTACTAACTGCGCGATAAAAAACCCACACTACTCTTGGTAATATTAAGTTATTTTTTAAACGGTTCAATACACCCGCGATTAAAAAAATCGTTTTTGACTTCGTTGTTTACGCGATTTCCCGTAATTTTTATTTTCAGTCTAGGTTCTTTAATTAAAATTAAAAAGTACTTATCGTGTCCCAAGATGATGGCGCAGAATAACTTCTTGGTGAACGGAAGTTGGACAAGGCCTCTAGTTGAGCATCAAGGTAAGTAGTTTTAACGCTTGAATAACGGAGACTAACGCGAAAGTTAATCTGACACGTTTCAAACGCTCTACTAACTGCGCGATAAAAAACCCACACTACTCTTGGTAATATTAAGTTATTTTTTAAACGGTTCAATACACCCGCGATTAAAAAAATCGTTTTTGACTTCGTTGTTTACGCGATTTCCCGTAATTTTTATTTTCAGTCCAGGTTCTTTAATTAAAATTAAAAAGTACTTATCGTGTCCCAAGATGATGGCGCAGAATAACTTCTTGGTGAACGGAAGTTGGACAAGGCCTCTAGTTGAGCATCAAGGTAAGTAGTTTTAACGCTTGAATAACGGAGACTAACGCGAAAGTTAAACTGACACGTTTCAAACGCTCTACTAACTGCGCGATAAAAAACCCACACTACTCTTGGTAAGATTAAATTATTTTTAAACGGTTCAATACACCCGCGATTAAAAAAATCGTTTTTGACTTCGTTGTTTACGCGATTTCCCGTAATTTTTATTTTCAGTCTAGGTTCTTTAATTAAAATTAAAAAATACTTATCGTGTCCCAAGATGATGGCGCAGAATAACTTCTTGGTGAACGGAAGTTGGACATTGGACAAGGCCTCTAGTTGAGCATCAAGGTAAGTAGTTTTAACGCTCGAATAACGGAGACTAACGCGAAAGTTAAACTGACACGTTTCAAACGCTCTACTAACTGCGCGATAAAAAACCCACACTACTCTTGGTAAGATTAAGTTATTTTTTAAACGGTTCAATACACCCGCGATTAAAAAAATCGTTTTTGACTTCGTTGTTTACGCGATTTCCCGTAATTTTTATTTTCAGTCTAGGTTCTTTAATTAAAATTAAAAAGTACTTATCGTGTCCCAAGATGATGGCGCAGAATAACTTCTTGGTGAACGGAAGTTGGACAAGGCCTCTAGTTGAGCATCAAGGTAAGTAGTTTTAACGCTTGAATAACGGAGACTAACGTTAAAGTTAAACTGACACGTTTCAAACGCTCTACTAACTGCGCGATAAAAAACCCACACTACTCTTGGTAAGATTAAGTTTATTTTTAAACGGTTCAATACACCCGTGATTAAAAAAATCGTTTTTGACTTCGTTGTTTACGCGATTTCCCGTAATTTTTATTTTCAGTCTAGGTTCTTTAATTAAATTAAAAAGTACTTATCGTGTCCCAAGATGATGGCGCAGAATAACTTCTTGGTGAACGGAAGTTGGACAACGTCTCTAGTTGAGCATCAAGGTAAGTAGTTTTAACGCTTGAGTAACGGAGACTAACGCGAAAGTTAAACTGACACGTTTCAAACGCTCTACTAACTGCGCGATAAAAAACCCACACTACTCTTGGTAAGATTAAGTTATTTTTAAACGGTTCAATACACCCGCGATTAAAAAATCGTTTTTGACTTCGTTGTTTACGCGATTTAACGTAATTTTTATTTTCAGTCTAGGTTCTTTAATTAAAATTAAAAAGTACTTATCGTGTCCCAAGATGATGGCGCAGAATAACTTCTTGGTGAACGGAAGTTGGACAAGGCCTCTAAATTGAGCATCAAGGTAAGTAGTTTTAACGCTTGAATAACGGAGACTAACGCGAAAGTTAAACTGACACGTTTCAAACGCTCTACTAACTGCGCGATAAAAAACCCACACTACTCTTGGTAAGATTAAGTTTATTTTTAAACGGTTCAATACACCCGCGATTAAAAAAATCGTTTTTGACTTCGTTGTTTACGCGATTTCCCGTAATTTTTATTTTCAGTCTAGGTTCTTTAATTAAAATTAAAAAGTACTTATCGTGTCCCAAGATGATGGCGCAGAATAACTTCTTGGTGAACGGAAGTTGGACAAGGCCTCTAGTTGAGCATCAAGGTAAGTAGTTTTAACGCTTGAATAACGGAGACTAACGCGAAAGTTAAACTGACACGTTTCAAACGCTCTACTAACTGCGCGATAAAAAACCCACACTACTCTTGGTAAGATTAAATTATTTTTAAACGGTTCAATACACCCGCGATTAAAAAAATCGTTTTTGACTTCGTTGTTTACGCGATTTCCCGTAATTTTTATTTTCAGTCTAGGTTCTTTAATTAAAATTAAAAAATACTTATCGTGTCCCAAGATGATGGCGCAGAATAACTTCTTGGTGAACGGAAGTTGGACATTGGACAAGGCCTCTAGTTGAGCATCAAGGTAAGTAGTTTTAACGCTCGAATAACGGAGACTAACGCGAAAGTTAAACTGACACGTTTCAAACGCTCTACTAACTGCGCGATAAAAAACCCACACTACTCTTGGTAAGATTAAGTTATTTTTTAAACGGTTCAATACACCCGCGATTAAAAAAATCGTTTTTGACTTCGTTGTTTACGCGATTTCCCGTAATTTTTATTTTCAGTCTAGGTTCTTTAATTAAAATTAAAAAGTACTTATCGTGTCCCAAGATGATGGCGCAGAATAACTTCTTGGTGAACGGAAGTTGGACAAGGCCTCTAGTTGAGCATCAAGGTAAGTAGTTTTAACGCTTGAATAACGGAGACTAACGTTAAAGTTAAACTGACACGTTTCAAACGCTCTACTAACTGCGCGATAAAAAACCCACACTACTCTTGGTAAGATTAAGTTTATTTTTAAACGGTTCAATACACCCGTGATTAAAAAAATCGTTTTTGACTTCGTTGTTTACGCGATTTCCCGTAATTTTTATTTTCAGTCTAGGTTCTTTAATTAAATTAAAAAGTACTTATCGTGTCCCAAGATGATGGCGCAGAATAACTTCTTGGTGAACGGAAGTTGGACAACGTCTCTAGTTGAGCATCAAGGTAAGTAGTTTTAACGCTTGAGTAACGGAGACTAACGCGAAAGTTAAACTGACACGTTTCAAACGCTCTACTAACTGCGCGATAAAAAACCCACACTACTCTTGGTAAGATTAAGTTATTTTTAAACGGTTCAATACACCCGCGATTAAAAAATCGTTTTTGACTTCGTTGTTTACGCGATTTCCCGTAATTTTTATTTTCAGTCTAGGTTCTTTAATTAAAATTAAAAAGTACTTATCGTGTCCCAAGATGATGGCGCAGAATAACTTCTTGGTGAACGGAAGTTGGACAAGGCCTCTAAATTGAGCATCAAGGTAAGTAGTTTTAACGCTTGAATAACGGAGACTAACGCGAAAGTTAAACTGACACGTTTCAAACGCTCTACTAACTGCGCGATAAAAAACCCACACTACTCTTGGTAATATTAAGTTATTTTTTAAACGGTTCAATACACCCGCGATTAAAAAAATCGTTTTTGACTTCGTTGTTTACGCGATTTCCCGTAATTTTTATTTTCAGTCTAGGTTCTTTAATTAAAATTAAAAAGTACTTATCGTGTCCCAAGATGATGGCGCAGAATAACTTCTTGGTGAACGGAAGTTGGACAAGGCCTCTAGTTGAGCATCAAGGTAAGTAGTTTTAACGCTTGAATAACGGAGACTAACGCGAAAGTTAAACTGACACGTTTCAAACGCTCTACTAACTGCGCGATAAAAAACCCACACTACTCTTGGTAAGATTAAGTTATTTTTAAACGGTTCAATACACCCGCGATTAAAAAATCGTTTTTGACTTCGTTGTTTACGCGATTTCCCGTAATTTTTATTTTCAGTCTAGGTTCTTTAATTAAAATTAAAAAGTACTTATCGTGTCCCAAGATGATGGCGCAGAATAACTTCTTGGTGAACGGAAGTTGGACAAGGCCTCTAGTTGAGCATCAAGGTAAGTAGTTTTAACGCTTGAATAACGGAGACTAACGCGAAAGTTAAACTGACACGTTTCAAACGCTCTACTAACTGCGCGATAAAAAACCCACACTACTCTTGGTAAGATTAAGTTATTTTTAAACGGTTCAATACACCCGCGATTAAAAAATCGTTTTTGACTTCGTTGTTTACGCGATTTCCCGTAATTTTTATTTTCAGTCTAGGTTCTTTAATTAAAATTAAAAAGTACTTATCGTGTCCCAAGATGATGGCGCAGAATAACTTCTTGGTGAACGGAAGTTGGACAAGGCCTCTAGTTGAGCATCAAGGTAAGTAGTTTTAACGCTTGAATAACGGAAACTAACGCGAAAGTTAAACTGACACGTTTCAAACGCTCTACTAACTGCGCGATAAAAAACCCACACTACTCTTGGTAAGATTAAGTTATTTTTAAACGGTTCAATACACCCGCGATTAAAAAATCGTTTTTGACTTCGTTGTTTACGCGATTTCCCGTAATTTTTATTTTCAGTCTAGGTTCTTTAATTAAAATTAAAAAGTACTTATCGTGTCCCAAGATGATGGCGCAGAATAACTTCTTGGTGAACGGAAGTTGGACAAGGCCTCTAGTTGAGCATCAAGGTAAGTAGTTTTAACGCTTGAATAACGGAAACTAACGCGAAAGTTAAACTGACACGTTTCAAACGCTCTACTAACTGCGCGATAAAAAACCCAAACTACTCTTGGTAAGATTAAGTTATTTTTAAACGGTTCAATACACCCGCGATTAAAAAAATCGTTTTTGACTTCGTTGTTTACGCGATTTCCCGTAATTTTTATTTTCAGTCTAGGTTCTTTAATTAAAATTAAAAAACAACTTATCGTGTCCCAAGATGATGGCGCAGAATAACTTCTTGGTGAACGGAAGTTGGACAAGGCCTCTAGTTGAGCATCAAGGTAAGTAGTTTTAACGCTTGAATAACGGAGACTAACGCGAAAGTTAAACTGACACGTTTCAAACGCTCTACTAACTGCGCGATAAAAAACCCACACTACTCTTGGTAAGATTAAGTTTATTTTTAAACGGTTCAATACACCCGCGATTAAAAAAATCGTTTTTGACTTCGTTGTTTACGCGATTTCCCGTAATTTTTATTTTCAGTCTAGGTTCTTTAATTAAAATTAAAAAGTACTTATCGTGTCCCAAGATGATGGCGCAGAATAACTTCTTGGTGAACGGAAGTTGGACAAGGCCTCTAGTTGAGCATCAAGGTAAGTAGTTTTAACGCTTGAATAACGGAGACTAACGCGAAAGTTAATCTGACACGTTTCAAACGCTCTACTAACTGCGCGATAAAAAACCCACACTACTCTTGGTAATATTAAGTTATTTTTTAAACGGTTCAATACACCCGCGATTAAAAAAATCGTTTTTGACTTCGTTGTTTACGCGATTTCCCGTAATTTTTATTTTCAGTCTAGGTTCTTTAATTAAAATTAAAAAGTACTTATCGTGTCCCAAGATGATGGCGCAGAATAACTTCTTGGTGAACGGAAGTTGGACAAGGCCTCTAGTTGAGCATCAAGGTAAGTAGTTTTAACGCTTGAATAACGGAGACTAACGCGAAAGTTAAACTGACACGTTTCAAACGCTCTACTAACTGCGCGATAAAAAACCCACACTACTCTTGGTAAGATTAAATTATTTTTAAACGGTTCAATACACCCGCGATTAAAAAAATCGTTTTTGACTTCGTTGTTTACGCGATTTCCCGTAATTTTTATTTTCAGTCTAGGTTCTTTAATTAAAATTAAAAAGTACTTATCGTGTCCCAAGATGATGGCGCAGAATAACTTCTTGGTGAACGGAAGTTGGACAAGGCCTCTAGTTGAGCATCAAGGTAAGTAGTTTTAACGCTTGAATAACGGAGACTAACGCGAAAGTTAAACTGACACGTTTCAAACGCTCTACTAACTGCGCGATAAAAAACCCACACTACTCTTGGTAAGATTAAGTTTATTTTTAAACGGTTCAATACACCCGCGATTAAAAAAATCGTTTTTGACTTCGTTGTTTACGCGATTTCCCGTAATTTTTATTTTCAGTCTAGGTTCTTTAATTAAAATTAAAAAGTACTTATCGTGTCCCAAGATGATGGCGCAGAATAACTTCTTGGTGAACGGAAGTTGGACAAGGCCTCTAGTTGAGCATCAAGGTAAGTAGTTTTAACGCTTGAATAACGGAGACTAACGCGAAAGTTAATCTGACACGTTTCAAACGCTCTACTAACTGCGCGATAAAAAACCCACACTACTCTTGGTAATATTAAGTTATTTTTTAAACGGTTCAATACACCCGCGATTAAAAAAATCGTTTTTGACTTCGTTGTTTACGCGATTTCCCGTAATTTTTATTTTCAGTCTAGGTTCTTTAATTAAAATTAAAAAGTACTTATCGTGTCCCAAGATGATGGCGCAGAATAACTTCTTGGTGAACGGAAGTTGGACAAGGCCTCTAGTTGAGCATCAAGGTAAGTAGTTTTAACGCTTGAATAACGGAGACTAACGCGAAAGTTAATCTGACACGTTTCAAACGCTCTACTAACTGCGCGATAAAAAACCCACACTACTCTTGGTAATATTAAGTTATTTTTTAAACGGTTCAATACACCCGCGATTAAAAAAATCGTTTTTGACTTCGTTGTTTACGCGATTTCCCGTAATTTTTATTTTCAGTCCAGGTTCTTTAATTAAAATTAAAAAGTACTTATCGTGTCCCAAGATGATGGCGCAGAATAACTTCTTGGTGAACGGAAGTTGGACAAGGCCTCTAGTTGAGCATCAAGGTAAGTAGTTTTAACGCTTGAATAACGGAGACTAACGCGAAAGTTAAACTGACACGTTTCAAACGCTCTACTAACTGCGCGATAAAAAACCCACACTACTCTTGGTAAGATTAAATTATTTTTAAACGGTTCAATACACCCGCGATTAAAAAAATCGTTTTTGACTTCGTTGTTTACGCGATTTCCCGTAATTTTTATTTTCAGTCTAGGTTCTTTAATTAAAATTAAAAAGTACTTATCGTGTCCCAAGATGATGGCGCAGAATAACTTCTTGGTGAACGGAAGTTGGACAAGGCCTCTAGTTGAGCATCAAGGTAAGTAGTTTTAACGCTTGAATAACGGAGACTAACGCGAAAGTTAAACTGACACGTTTCAAACGCTCTACTAACTGCGCGATAAAAAACCCACACTACTCTTGGTAAGATTAAGTTTATTTTTAAACGGTTCAATACACCCGCGATTAAAAAAATCGTTTTTGACTTCGTTGTTTACGCGATTTCCCGTAATTTTTATTTTCAGTCTAGGTTCTTTAATTAAAATTAAAAAGTACTTATCGTGTCCCAAGATGATGGCGCAGAATAACTTCTTGGTGAACGGAAGTTGGACAAGGCCTCTAGTTGAGCATCAAGGTAAGTAGTTTTAACGCTTGAATAACGGAGACTAACGCGAAAGTTAATCTGACACGTTTCAAACGCTCTACTAACTGCGCGATAAAAAACCCACACTACTCTTGGTAATATTAAGTTATTTTTTAAACGGTTCAATACACCCGCGATTAAAAAAATCGTTTTTGACTTCGTTGTTTACGCGATTTCCCGTAATTTTTATTTTCAGTCTAGGTTCTTTAATTAAAATTAAAAAGTACTTATCGTGTCCCAAGATGATGGCGCAGAATAACTTCTTGGTGAACGGAAGTTGGACAAGGCCTCTAGTTGAGCATCAAGGTAAGTAGTTTTAACGCTTGAATAACGGAGACTAACGCGAAAGTTAAACTGACACGTTTCAAACGCTCTACTAACTGCGCGATAAAAAACCCACACTACTCTTGGTAAGATTAAGTTTATTTTTAAACGGTTCAATACACCCGCGATTAAAAAAATCGTTTTTGACTTCGTTGTTTACGCGATTTCCCGTAATTTTTATTTTCAGTCTAGGTTCTTTAATTAAAATTAAAAAGTACTTATCGTGTCCCAAGATGATGGCGCAGAATAACTTCTTGGTGAACGGAAGTTGGACAAGGCCTCTAGTTGAGCATCAAGGTAAGTAGTTTTAACGCTTGAATAACGGAGACTAACGCGAAAGTTAATCTGACACGTTTCAAACGCTCTACTAACTGCGCGATAAAAAACCCACACTACTCTTGGTAATATTAAGTTATTTTTTAAACGGTTCAATACACCCGCGATTAAAAAAATCGTTTTTGACTTCGTTGTTTACGCGATTTCCCGTAATTTTTATTTTCAGTCTAGGTTCTTTAATTAAAATTAAAAAGTACTTATCGTGTCCCAAGATGATGGCGCAGAATAACTTCTTGGTGAACGGAAGTTGGACAAGGCCTCTAGTTGAGCATCAAGGTAAGTAGTTTTAACGCTTGAATAACGGAGACTAACGCGAAAGTTAAACTGACACGTTTCAAACGCTCTACTAACTGCGCGATAAAAAACCCACACTAATCTTGGTAAGATTAAGTTATTTTTAAACGGTTCAATACACCCGCGATTAAAAAAATCGTTTTTGACTTCGTTGTTTACGCGATTTCCCGTAATTTTTATTTTCAGTCTAGGTTCTTTAATTAAAATTAAAATGTACTTATCGTGTCCCAAGATGATGGCGCAGAATAACTTCTTGGTGAACGGAAGTTGGACAAGGCCTCTAGTTGAGCATCAAGGTAAGTAGTTTTAACGCTTGAATAACGGAGACTAACGCGAAAGTTAAACTGACACGTTTCAAACGCTCTACTAACTGCGCGATAAAAAACCCACACTACTCTTGGTAAGATTAAATTATTTTTAAACGGTTCAATACACCCGCGATTAAAAAAATCGTTTTTGACTTCGTTGTTTACGCGATTTCCCGTAATTTTTATTTTCAGTCTAGGTTCTTTAATTAAAATTAAAAAGTACTTATCGTGTCCCAAGATGATGGCGCAGAATAACTTCTTGGTGAACGGAAGTTGGACAAGGCCTCTAGTTGAGCATCAAGGTAAGTAGTTTTAACGCTTGAATAACGGAGACTAACGCGAAAGTTAAACTGACACGTTTCAAACGCTCTACTAACTGCGCGATAAAAAACCCACACTAATCTTGGTAAGATTAAGTTATTTTTAAACGGTTCAATACACCCGCGATTAAAAAAATCGTTTTTGACTTCGTTGTTTACGCGATTTCCCGTAATTTTTATTTTCAGTCTAGGTTCTTTAATTAAAATTAAAAAGTACTTATCGTGTCCCAAGATGATGGCGCAGAATAACTTCTTGGTGAACGGAAGTTGGACAAGGCCTCTAGTTGAGCATCAAGGTAAGTAGTTTTAACGCTTGAATAACGGAGACTAACGCGAAAGTTAAACTGACACGTTTCAAACGCTCTACTAACTGCGCGATAAAAAACCCACACTACTCTTGGTAAGATTAAATTATTTTTAAACGGTTCAATACACCCGCGATTAAAAAAATCGTTTTTGACTTCGTTGTTTACGCGATTTCCCGTAATTTTTATTTTCAGTCTAGGTTCTTTAATTAAAATTAAAAAGTACTTATCGTGTCCCAAGATGATGGCGCAGAATAACTTCTTGGTGAACGGAAGTTGGACAAGGCCTCTAGTTGAGCATCAAGGTAAGTAGTTTTAACGCTTGAATAACGGAGACTAACGCGAAAGTTAAACTGACACGTTTCAAACGCTCTACTAACTGCGCGATAAAAAACCCACACTACTCTTGGTAAGATTAAGTTTATTTTTAAACGGTTCAATACACCCGCGATTAAAAAAATCGTTTTTGACTTCGTTGTTTACGCGATTTCCCGTAATTTTTATTTTCAGTCTAGGTTCTTTAATTAAAATTAAAAAGTACTTATCGTGTCCCAAGATGATGGCGCAGAATAACTTCTTGGTGAACGGAAGTTGGACAAGGCCTCTAGTTGAGCATCAAGGTAAGTAGTTTTAACGCTTGAATAACGGAGACTAACGCGAAAGTTAATCTGACACGTTTCAAACGCTCTACTAACTGCGCGATAAAAAACCCACACTACTCTTGGTAATATTAAGTTATTTTTTAAACGGTTCAATACACCCGCGATTAAAAAAATCATTTTTGACTTCGTTGTTTACGCGATTTCCCGTAATTTTTATTTTCAGTCTAGGTTCTTTAATTAAAATTAAAAAGTACTTATCGTGTCCCAAGATGATGGCGCAGAATAACTTCTTGGTGAACGGAAGTTGGACAAGGCCTCTAGTTGAGCATCAAGGTAAGTAGTTTTAACGCTTGAATAACGGAGACTAACGCGAAAGTTAAACTGACACGTTTCAAACGCTCTACTAACTGCGCGATAAAAAACCCACACTACTCTTGGTAAGATTAAATTATTTTTAAACGGTTCAATACACCCGCGATTAAAAAAATCGTTTTTGACTTCGTTGTTACGCGATTTCCCGTAATTTTTATTTTCAGTCTAGGTTCTTTAATTAAAATTAAAAAGTACTTATCGTGTCCCAAGATGATGGCGCAGAATAACTTCTTGGTGAACGGAAGTTGGACAAGGCCTCTAGTTGAGCATCAAGGTAAGTAGTTTTAACGCTTGAATAACGGAGACTAACGCGAAAGTTAAACTGACACGTTTCAAACGCTCTACTAACTGCGCGATAAAAAACCCACACTACTCTTGGTAAGATTAAGTTTATTTTTAAACGGTTCAATACACCCGCGATTAAAAAAATCGTTTTTGACTTCGTTGTTTACGCGATTTCCCGTAATTTTTATTTTCAGTCTAGGTTCTTTAATTAAAATTAAAAAGTACTTATCGTGTCCCAAGATGATGGCGCAGAATAACTTCTTGGTGAACGGAAGTTGGACAAGGCCTCTAGTTGAGCATCAAGGTAAGTAGTTTTAACGCTTGAATAACGGAGACTAACGCGAAAGTTAATCTGACACGTTTCAAACGCTCTACTAACTGCGCGATAAAAAACCCACACTACTCTTGGTAATATTAAGTTATTTTTTAAACGGTTCAATACACCCGCGATTAAAAAAATCGTTTTTGACTTCGTTGTTTACGCGATTTCCCGTAATTTTTATTTTCAGTCTAGGTTCTTTAATTAAAATTAAAAAGTACTTATCGTGTCCCAAGATGATGGCGCAGAATAACTTCTTGGTGAACGGAAGTTGGACAAGGCCTCTAGTTGAGCATCAAGGTAAGTAGTTTTAACGCTTGAATAACGGAGACTAACGCGAAAGTTAAACTGACACGTTTCAAACGCTCTACTAACTGCGCGATAAAAAACCCACACTACTCTTGGTAAGATTAAGTTTATTTTTAAACGGTTCAATACACCCGCGATTAAAAAAATCGTTTTTGACTTCGTTGTTTACGCGGTTTCCCGTAATTTTTATTTTCAGTCTAGGTTCTTTAATTAAAATTAAAAAGTACTTATCGTGTCCCAAGATGATGGCGCAGAATAACTTCTTGGTGAACGGAAGTTGGACAAGGCCTCTAGTTGAGCATCAAGGTAAGTAGTTTTAACGCTTGAATAACGGAGACTAACGCGAAAGTTAATCTGACACGTTTCAAACGCTCTACTAACTGCGCGATAAAAAACCCACACTACTCTTGGTAATATTAAGTTATTTTTTAAACGGTTCAATACACCCTCGATTAAAAAAATCGTTTTTGACTTCGTTGTTTACGCGATTTCCCGTAATTTTTATTTTCAGTCTAGGTTCTTTAATTAAAATTAAAAAGTACTTATCGTGTCCCAAGATGATGGCGCAGAATAACTTCTTGGTGAACGGAAGTTGGACAAGGCCTCTAGTTGAGCATCAAGGTAAGTAGTTTTAACGCTTGAATAACGGAGACTAACGCGAAAGCTAAACTGACACGTTTCAAACGCTCTACTAACTGCGCGATAAAAAACCCACACTACTCTTGGTAAGATTAAGTTATTTTTAAACGGTTCAATACACCCGCGATTAAAAAAATCGTTTTTGACTTCGTTGTTTACGCGATTTCCCGTAATTTTTATTTTCAGTCTAGGTTCTTTAATTAAAATTAAAAAGTACTTATCGTGTCCCAAGATGATGGCGCAGAATAACTTCTTGGTGAACGGAAGTTGGACAAGGCCTCTTGTTGAGCATCAAGGTAAGTAGTTTTAACGCTTGAATAACGGAGACTAACGCGAAAGTTAAACTGACACGTTTCAAACGCTCTACTAACTGCGCGATAAAAAACCCACACTACTCTTGGTAAGATTAAGTTATTTTTTAAACGGTTCAATACACCCGCGATTAAAAAAATCGTTTTTGACTTCGTTGTTTACGCGATTTCCCGTAATTTTTATTTTCAGTCTAGGTTCTTTAATTAAAATTAAAAAGTACTTATCGTGTCCCAAGATGATGGCGCAGAATAACTTCTTGGTGAACGGAAGTTGGACAAGGCCTCTAGTTGAGCATCAAGGTAAGTAGTTTTAACGCTTGAATAACGGAGACTAAAGCGAAAGTTAAACTGACACGTTTCAAACGCTCTACTAACTGCGCGATAAAAAACCCACACTACTCTTGGTAAGATTAAGTTATTTTTAAACGGTTCAATACACCCGCGATTAAAAAAATCGTTTTTGACTTCGTTGTTTACGCGATTTCCCGTAATTTTTATTTTCAGTCTAGGTTCTTTAATTAAAATTAAAAAGTACTTATCGTGTCCCAAGATGATGGCGCAGAATAACTTCTTGGTGAACGGAAGTTGGACAAGGCCTCTAGTTGAGCATCAAGGTAAGTAGTTTTAACGCTTGAATAACGGAGACTAACGCGAAAGTTAAACTGACACGTTTCAAACGCTCTACTAACTGCGCGATAAAAAACCCACACTACTCTTGGTAAGATTAAGTTTATTTTTAAACGGTTAAATACACCCGCGATTAAACAAATCGTTTTTGACTTCGTTGTTTACGCGATTTCCCGTAATTTTTATTTTCAGTCTAGGTTCTTTAATTAAAATTGAAAAGTACTTATCGTGTCCCAAGATGATGGCGCAGAATAACTTCTTGGTGAACGGAAGTTGGACAAGGCCTCTAGTTGAGCATCAAGGTAAGTAGTTTTAACGCTTGAATAACGGAGACTAACGCGAAAGTTAAACTGACACGTTTCAAACGCTCTACTAACTGCGCGATAAAAAACCCACACTACTCTTGGTAAGATTAAGTTATTTTTAAACGGTTCAATACACCCGCGAATAAACAAATCGTTTTTGACTTCGTTGTTTACGCGATTTCCCGTAATTTTTATTTTCAGTCTAGGTTCTTTAATTAAAATTAAAAAGTACTTATCGTGTCCCAAGATGATGGCGCAGAATAACTTCTTGGTGAACGGAAGTTGGACAAGGCCTCTAGTTGAGCATCAAGGTAAGTAGTTTTAACGCTTGAATAACGGAGACTAACGCGAAAGTTAAACTGACACGTTTCAAACGCTCTACTAACTGCGCGATAAAAAACACACACTACTCTTGGTAAGATTAAGTTTATTTTTAAACGGTTCAATACACCCGCGATTAAAAAAATCGTTTTTGACTTCGTTGTTTACGCGATTTCCCGTAATTTTTATTTTCAGTCTAGGTTCTTTAATTAAAATTAAAAAGTACTTATCGTGTCCCAAGATGATGGCGCAGAATAACTTCTTGGTGAACGGAAGTTGGACAAGGCCTCTTGTTGAGCATCAAGGTAAGTAGTTTTAACGCTTGAATAACGGAGACTAACGCGAAAGTTAAACTGACACGTTTCAAACGCTCTACTAACTGCGCGATAAAAAACCCACACTACTCTTGGTAAGATTAAGTTATTTTTAAACGGTTCAATACACCCGCGATTAAAAAAATCGTTTTTGACTTCGTTGTTTACGCGATTTCCCGTAATTTTTATTTTCAGTCTAGGTTCTTTAATTAAAATTAAAAAGTACTTATCGTGTCCCAAGATGATGGCGCAGAATAACTTCTTGGTGAACGGAAGTTGGACAAGGCCTCTAGTTGAGCATCAAGGTAAGTAGTTTTAACGCTTGAATAACGGAGAATAACGCGAAAGTTAAACTGACACGTTTCAAACGCTCTACTAACTGCGCGATAAAAAACCCACACTACTCTTGGTAAGATTAAGTTATTTTTAAACGGTTCAATACACCCGCGATTAAAAAAATCGTTTTTGACTTCGTTGTTTACGCGATTTCCCGTAATTTTTATTTTCAGTCTAGGTTCTTTAATTAAAATTAAAAAGTACTTATCGTGTCCCAAGATGATGGCGCAGAATAACTTCTTGGTGAACGGAAGTTGGACAAGGCCTCTAGTTGAGCATCAAGGTAAGTAGTTTTAACGCTTGAATAACGGAGACTAAAGCGAAAGTTAAACTGACACGTTTCAAACGCTCTACTAACTGCGCGATAAAAAACCCACACTACTCTTGGTAAGATTAAGTTATTTTTAAACGGTTCAATACACCCGCGATTAAAAAAATCGTTTTTGACTTCGTTGTTTACGCGATTTCCCGTAATTTTTATTTTCAGTCTAGGTTCTTTAATTAAAATTAAAAAGTACTTATCGTGTCCCAAGATGATGGCGCAGAATAACTTCTTGGTGAACGGAAGTTGGACAAGGCCTCTAGTTGAGCATCAAGGTAAGTAGTTTTAACGCTTGAATAACGGAGACTAACGCGAAAGTTAAACTGACACGTTTCAAACGCTCTACTAACTGCGCGATAAAAAACCCACACTACTCTTGGTAAGATTAAGTTTATTTTTAAACGGTTAAATACACCCGCGATTAAACAAATCGTTTTTGACTTCGTTGTTTACGCGATTTCCCGTAATTTTTATTTTCAGTCTAGGTTCTTTAATTAAAATTGAAAAGTACTTATCGTGTGCCAAGATGATGGCGCAGAATAACTTCTTGGTGAACGGAAGTTGGACAAGGCCTCTAGTTGAGCATCAAGGTAAGTAGTTTTAACGCTTGAATAACGGAGACTAACGCGAAAGTTAAACTGACACGTTTCAAACGCTCTACTAACTGCGCGATAAAAAACCCACACTACTCTTGGTAAGATTAAGTTATTTTTAAACGGTTCAATACACCCGCGAATAAACAAATCGTTTTTGACTTCGTTGTTTACGCGATTTCCCGTAATTTTTATTTTCAGTCTAGGTTCTTTAATTAAAATTAAAAAGTACTTATCGTGTCCCAAGATGATGGCGCAGAATAACTTCTTGGTGAACGGAAGTTGGACAAGGCCTCTAGTTGAGCATCAAGGTAAGTAGTTTTAACGCTTGAATAACGGAGACTAACGCGAAAGTTAAACTGACACGTTTCAAACGCTCTACTAACTGCGCGATAAAAAACCCACACTACTCTTGGTAAGATTAAGTTTATTTTTAAACGGTTAAATACACCGGCGATTAAACAAATCGTTTTTGACTTCGTTGTTTACGCGATTTCCCGTAATTTTTATTTTCAGTCTAGGTTCTTTAATTAAAATTGAAAAGTACTTATCGTGTCCCAAGATGATGGCGCAGAATAACTTCTTGGTGAACGGAAGTTGGACAAGGCCTCTAGTTGAGCATCAAGGTAAGTAGTTTTAACGCTTGAATAACGGAGACTAACGCGAAAGTTAAACTGACACGTTTCAAACGCTCTACTAACTGCGCGATAAAAAACACACACTACTCTTGGTAAGATTAAGTTTATTTTTAAACGGTTCAATACACCCGCGATTAAAAAAATCGTTTTTGACTTCGTTGTTTACGCGATTTCCCGTAATTTTTATTTTCAGTCTAGGTTCTTTAATTAAAATTAAAAAGTACTTATCGTGTCCCAAGATGATGGCGCAGAATAACTTCTTGGTGAACGGAAGTTGGACAAGGCCTCTTGTTGAGCATCAAGGTAAGTAGTTTTAACGCTTGAATAACGGAGACTAACGCGAAAGTTAAACTGACACGTTTCAAACGCTCTACTAACTGCGCGATAAAAAACCCACACTACTCTTGGTAAGATTAAGTTATTTTTAAACGGTTCAATACACCCGCGATTAAAAAAATCGTTTTTGACTTCGTTGTTTACGCGATTTCCCGTAATTTTTATTTTCAGTCTAGGTTCTTTAATTAAAATTAAAAAGTACTTATCGTGTCCCAAGATGATGGCGCAGAATAACTTCTTGGTGAACGGAAGTTGGACAAGGCCTCTAGTTGAGCATCAAGGTAAGTAGTTTTAACGCTTGAATAACGGAGAATAACGCGAAAGTTAAACTGACACGTTTCAAACGCTCTACTAACTGCGCGATAAAAAACCCACACTACTCTTGGTAAGATTAAGTTATTTTTAAACGGTTCAATACACCCGCGATTAAAAAAATCGTTTTTGACTTCGTTGTTTACGCGATTTCCCGTAATTTTTATTTTCAGTCTAGGTTCTTTAATTAAAATTAAAAAGTACTTATCGTGTCCCAAGATGATGGCGCAGAATAACTTCTTGGTGAACGGAAGTTGGACAAGGCCTCTAGTTGAGCATCAAGGTAAGTAGTTTTAACGCTTGAATAACGGAGACTAACGCGAAAGTTAAACTGACACGTTTCAAACGCTCTACTAACTGCGCGATAAAAAACCCACACTACTCTTGGTAAGATTAAGTTTATTTTTAAACGGTTAAATACACCCGCGATTAAAAAAATCGTTTTTGACTTCGTTGTTTACGCGATTTCCCGTAATTTTTATTTTCAGTCTAGGTTCTTTAATTAAAATTAAAAAGTACTTATCGTGTCCCAAGATGATGGCGCAGAATAACTTCTTGGTGAACGGAAGTTGGACAAGGCCTCTAGTTGAGCATCAAGGTAAGTAGTTTTAACGCTTGAATAACGGAGACTAACGCGAAAGTTAAACTGACACGTTTCAAACGCTCTACTAACTGCGCGATAAAAAACCCACACTACTCTTGGTAAGATTAAGTTATTTTTAAACGGTTCAATACACCCGCGATTAAAAAATCGTTTTTGACTTCGTTGTTTACGCGATTTCCCGTAATTTTTATTTTCAGTCTAGGTTCTTTAATTAAAATTAAAAAGTACTTATCGTGTCCCAAGATGATGGCGCAGAATAACTTCTTGGTGAACGGAAGTTGGACAAGGCCTCTAGTTGAGCATCAAGGTAAGTAGTTTTAACGCTTGAATAACGGAGACTAACGCGAAAGTTAAACTGACACGTTTCAAACGCTCTACTAACTGCGCGATAAAAAACCCACACTACTCTTGGTAAGATTAAGTTTATTTTTAAACGGTTAAATACACCGGCGATTAAACAAATCGTTTTTGACTTCGTTGTTTACGCGATTTCCCGTAATTTTTATTTTCAGTCTAGGTTCTTTAATTAAAATTGAAAAGTACTTATCGTGTCCCAAGATGATGGCGCAGAATAACTTCTTGGTGAACGGAAGTTGGACAAGGCCTCTAGTTGAGCATCAAGGTAAGTAGTTTTAACGCTTGAATAACGGAGACTAACGCGAAAGTTAAACTGACACGTTTCAAACGCTCTACTAACTGCGCGATAAAAAACCCACACTACTCTTGGTAAGATTAAGTTTAATTTTAAACGGTTAAATACACCCGCGATTAAAAAAATCGTTTTTACTTCGTTGTTTACGCGATTTCCCGTAATTTGTATTTTCAGTCTAGGTTCTTTAATTAAAATTAAAAAGTACTTATCGTGTCCCAAGATGATGGCGCAGAATAACTTCTTGGTGAACGGAAGTTGGACAAGGCCTCTTGTTGAGCATCAAGGTAAGTAGTTTTAACGCTTGAATAACGGAGACTAACGCGAAAGTTAAACTGACACGTTTCAAACGCTCTACTAACTGCGCGATAAAAAACCCACACTACTCTTGGTAATATTAAGTTATTTTTTAAACGGTTCAATACACCCGCGATTAAAAAAATCGTTTTTGACTTCGTTGTTTACGCGATTTCCCGTAATTTTTATTTTCAGTCTAGGTTCTTTAATTAAAATTAAAAAGTACTTATCGTGTCCCAAGATGATGGCGCAGAATAACTTCTTGGTGAACGGAAGTTGGACAAGGCCTCTAGTTGAGCATCAAGGTAAGTAGTTTTAACGCTTGAATAACGGAGACTAACGCGAAAGTTAAACTGACACGTTTCAAACGCTCTACTAACTGCGCGATAAAAAACCCACACTACTCTTGGTAAGATTAAGTTTAATTTTAAACGGTTAAATACACCCGCGATTAAAAAAATCGTTTTTACTTCGTTGTTTACGCGATTTCCCGTAATTTGTATTTTCAGTCTAGGTTCTTTAATTAAAATTAAAAAGTACTTATCGTGTCCCAAGATGATGGCGCAGAATAACTTCTTGGTGAACGGAAGTTGGACAAGGCCTCTAGTTGAGCATCAAGGTAAGTAGTTTTAACGCTTGAATAACGGAGACTAACGCGAAAGTTAAACTGACACGTTTCAAACGCTCTACTAACTGCGCGATAAAAAACCCACACTACTCTTGGTAAGATTAAGTTATTTTTAAACGGTTCAATACACCCGCGATTAAAAAAATCGTTTTTGACTTCGTTGTTTACGCGATTTCCCGTAATTTTTATTTTCAGTCTAGGTTCTTTAATTAAAATTAAAAAGTACTTATCGTGTCCCAAGATGATGGCGCAGAATAACTTCTTGGTGAACGGAAGTTGGACAAGGCCTCTTGTTGAGCATCAAGGTAAGTAGTTTTAACGCTTGAATAACGGAGACTAACGCGAAAGTTAAACTGACACGTTTCAAACGCTCTACTAACTGCGCGATAAAAAACCCACACTACTCTTGGTAAGATTAAGTTATTTTTTAAACGGTTCAATACACCCGCGATTAAAAAAATCGTTTTTGACTTCGTTGTTTACGCGATTTCCCGTAATTTTTATTTTCAGTCTAGGTTCTTTAATTAAAATTAAAAAGTACTTATCGTGTCCCAAGATGATGGCGCAGAATAACTTCTTGGTGAACGGAAGTTGGACAAGGCCTCTAGTTGAGCATCAAGGTAAGTAGTTTTAACGCTTGAATAACGGAGACTAACGCGAAAGTTAAACTGACACGTTTCAAACGCTCTACTAACTGCGCGATAAAAAACCCACACTACTCTTTGTAAGATTAAGTTATTTTTAAACGGTTCAATACACCCGCGATTAAAAAAATCGTTTTTGACTTCGTTGTTTACGCGATTTCCCGTAATTTTTATTTTCAGTCTAGGTTCTTTAATTAAAATTAAAAAGTACTTATCGTGTCCCAAGATGATGGCGCAGAATAACTTCTTGGTGAACGGAAGTTGGACAAGGCCTCTAGTTGAGCATCAAGGTAAGTAGTTTTAACGCTTGAATAACGGAGACTAACGCGAAAGTTAAACTGACACGTTTCAAACGCTCTACTAACTGCGCGATAAAAAACCCACACTACTCTTGGTAAGATTAAGTTATTTTTAAACGGTTCAATACACCCGCGATTAAAAAAATCGTTTTTGACTTCGTTGTTTACGCGATTTCCCGTAATTTTTATTTTCAGTCTAGGTTCTTTAATTAAAATTAAAAAGTACTTATCGTGTCCCAAGATGATGGCGCAGAATAACTTCTTGGTGAACGGAAGTTGGACAAGGCCTCTTGTTGAGCATCAAGGTAAGTAGTTTTAACGCTTGAATAACGGAGACTAACGCGAAAGTTAAACTGACACGTTTCAAACGCTCTACTAACTGCGCGATAAAAAACCCACACTACTCTTGGTAAGATTAAGTTATTTTTAAACGGTTCAATACACCCGCGATTAAAAAAATCGTTTTTGACTTCGTTGTTTACGCGATTTCCCGTAATTTTTATTTTCAGTCTAGGTTCTTTAATTAAAATTAAAAAGTACTTATCGTGTCCCAAGATGATGGCGCAGAATAACTTCTTGGTGAACGGAAGTTGGACAAGGCCTCTTGTTGAGCATCAAGGTAAGTAGTTTTAACGCTTGAATAACGGAGACTAACGCGAAAGTTAAACTGACACGTTTCAAACGCTCTACTAACTGCGCGATAAAAAACCCACACTACTCTTGGTAAGATTAAGTTATTTTTTAAACGGTTCAATACACCCGCGATTAAAAAAATCGTTTTTGACTTCGTTGTTTACGCGATTTCCCGTAATTTTTATTTTCAGTCTAGGTTCTTTAATTAAAATTAAAAGTACTTATCGTGTCCCAAGATGATGGCGCAGAATAACTTCTTGGTGAACGGAAGTTGGACAAGGCCTCTAGTTGAGCATCAAGGTAAGTAGTTTTAACGCTTGAATAACGGAGACTAACGCGAAAGTTAAACTGACACGTTTCAAACGCTCTACTAACTGCGCGATAAAAAACCCACACTACTCTTGGTAAGATTAAGTTATTTTTAAACGGTTCAATACACCCGCGATTAAAAAAATCGTTTTTGACTTCGTTGTTTACGCGATTTCCCGTAATTTTTATTTTCAGTCTAGGTTCTTTAAATAAAATTAAAAAGTACTTATCGTGTCCCAAGATGATGGCGCAGAATAACTTCTTGGTGAACGGAAGTTGGACAAGGCCTCTAGTTGAGCATCAAGGTAAGTAGTTTTAACGCTTGAATAACGGAGACTAACGCGAAAGTTAAACTGACACGTTTCAAACGCTCTACTAACTGCGCGATAAAAAACCCACACTACTCTTGGTAAGATTAAGTTTATTTTTAAACGGTTCAATACACCCGCGATTAAAAAAATCGTTTTTGACTTCGTTGTTTACGCGATTTCCCGTAATTTTTATTTTCAGTCTAGGTTCTTTAATTAAAATTAAAAAGTACTTATCGTGTCCCAAGATGATGGCGCAGAATAACTTCTTGGTGAACGGAAGTTGGACAAGGCCTCTTGTTGAGCATCAAGGTAAGTAGTTTTAACGCTTGAATAACGGAGACTAACGCGAAAGTTAAACTGACACGTTTCAAACGCTCTACTAACTGCGCGATAAAAAACCCACACTACTCTTGGTAAGATTAAGTTATTTTTTAAACGGTTCAATACACCCGCGATTAAAAAATCGTTTTTGACTTCGTTGTTTACGCGATTTCCCGTAATTTTTATTTTCAGTCTAGGTTCTTTAAATAAAATTAAAAAGTACTTATCGTGTCCCAAGATGATGGCGCAGAATAACTTCTTGGTGAACGGAAGTTGGACAAGGCCTCTAGTTGAGCATCAAGGTAAGTAGTTTTAACGCTTGAATAACGGAGACTAACGCGAAAGTTAAACTGACACGTTTCAAACGCTCTACTAACTGCGCGATAAAAAACCCACACTACTCTTGGTAAGATTAAGTTTATTTTTAAACGGTTCAATACACCCGCGATTAAAAAAATCGTTTTTGACTTCGTTGTTTACGCGATTTCCCGTAATTTTTATTTTCAGTCTAGGTTCTTTAATTAAAATTAAAAAGTACTTATCGTGTCCCAAGATGATGGCGCAGAATAACTTCTTGGTGAACGGAAGTTGGACAAGGCCTCTAGTTGAGCATCAAGGTAAGTAGTTTTAACGCTTGAATAACGGAGACTAACGCGAAAGTTAAACTGACACGTTTCAAACGCTCTACTAACTGCGCGATAAAAAACCCACACTACTCTTGGTAAGATTAAGTTATTTTTTAAACGGTTCAATACACCCGCGATTAAAAAAATCGTTTTTGACTTCGTTGTTTACGCGATTTCCCGTAATTTTTATTTTCAGTCTAGGTTCTTTAATTAAAATTAAAAGTACTTATCGTGTCCCAAGATGATGGCGCAGAATAACTTCTTGGTGAACGGAAGTTGGACAAGGCCTCTAGTTGAGCATCAAGGTAAGTAGTTTTAACGCTTGAATAACGGAGACTAACGCGAAAGTTAAACTGACACGTTTCAAACGCTCTACTAACTGCGCGATAAAAAACCCACACTACTCTTGGTAAGATTAAGTTATTTTTAAACGGTTCAATACACCCGCGATTAAAAAAATCGTTTTTGACTTCGTTGTTTACGCGATTTCCCGTAATTTTTATTTTCAGTCTAGGTTCTTTAAATAAAATTAAAAAGTACTTATCGTGTCCCAAGATGATGGCGCAGAATAACTTCTTGGTGAACGGAAGTTGGACAAGGCCTCTAGTTGAGCATCAAGGTAAGTAGTTTTAACGCTTGAATAACGGAGACTAACGCGAAAGTTAAACTGACACGTTTCAAACGCTCTACTAACTGCGCGATAAAAAACCCACACTACTCTTGGTAAGATTAAGTTTATTTTTAAACGGTTCAATACACCCGCGATTAAAAAAATCGTTTTTGACTTCGTTGTTTACGCGATTTCCCGTAATTTTTATTTTCAGTCTAGGTTCTTTAATTAAAATTAAAAAGTACTTATCGTGTCCCAAGATGATGGCGCAGAATAACTTCTTGGTGAACGGAAGTTGGACAAGGCCTCTTGTTGAGCATCAAGGTAAGTAGTTTTAACGCTTGAATAACGGAGACTAACGCGAAAGTTAAACTGACACGTTTCAAACGCTCTACTAACTGCGCGATAAAAAACCCACACTACTCTTGGTAAGATTAAGTTATTTTTTAAACGGTTCAATACACCCGCGATTAAAAAATCGTTTTTGACTTCGTTGTTTACGCGATTTCCCGTAATTTTTATTTTCAGTCTAGGTTCTTTAAATAAAATTAAAAAGTACTTATCGTGTCCCAAGATGATGGCGCAGAATAACTTCTTGGTGAACGGAAGTTGGACAAGGCCTCTAGTTGAGCATCAAGGTAAGTAGTTTTAACGCTTGAATAACGGAGACTAACGCGAAAGTTAAACTGACACGTTTCAAACGCTCTACTAACTGCGCGATAAAAAACCCACACTACTCTTGGTAAGATTAAGTTTATTTTTAAACGGTTCAATACACCCGCGATTAAAAAAATCGTTTTTGACTTCGTTGTTTACGCGATTTCCCGTAATTTTTATTTTCAGTCTAGGTTCTTTAATTAAAATTAAAAAGTACTTATCGTGTCCCAAGATGATGGCGCAGAATAACTTCTTGGTGAACGGAAGTTGGACAAGGCCTCTAGTTGAGCATCAAGGTAAGTAGTTTTAACGCTTGAATAACGGAGACTAACGCGAAAGTTAAACTGACACGTTTCAAACGCTCTACTAACTGCGCGATAAAAAACCCACACTACTCTTGGTAAGATTAAGTTTATTTTTAAACGGTTCAATACACCCGCGATTAAAAAAATCGTTTTTGACTTCGTTGTTTACGCGATTTCCCGTAATTTTTATTTTCAGTCTAGGTTCTTTAATTAAAATTAAAAAGTACTTATCGTGTCCCAAGATGATGGCGCAGAATAACTTCTTGGTGAACGGAAGTTGGACAAGGCCTCTAGTTGAGCATCAAGGTAAGTAGTTTTAACTTTTGAATAACGAAGACTAACGCGAAAGTTAAACTGACACGTTTCAAACGCTCTACTAACTGCGCGATAAAAAACCCACACTACTCTTGGTAAGATTAAGTTATTTTTAAACGGTTCAATACACCCGCGATTAAAAAAATCGTTTTTGACTTCGTTGTTTACGCGATTTCCCGTAATTTTTTTTTCAGTCTAGGTTCTTTAATTAAAATTAAAAAGTACTTATCGTGTCCCAAGATGATGGCGCAGAATAACTTCTTGGTGAACGGAAGTTGGACAAGGCCTCTTGTTGAGCATCAAGGTAAGTAGTTTTAACGCTTGAATAACGGAGACTAACGCGAAAGTTAAACTGACACGTTTCAAACGCTCTACTAACTGCGCGATAAAAAACCCACACTACTCTTGGTAAGATTAAGTTATTTTTAAACGGTTCAATACACCCGCGATTAAAAAAATCGTTTTTGACTTCGTTGTTTACGCGATTTCCCGTAATTTTTATTTTCAGTCTAGGTTCTTTAATTAAAATTAAAAAGTACTTATCGTGTCCCAAGATGATGGCGCAGAATAACTTCTTGGTGAACGGAAGTTGGACAAGGCCTCTAGTTGAGCATCAAGGTAAGTAGTTTTAACGCTTGAATAACGGAGACTAACGCGAAAGTTAAACTGACACGTTTCAAACGCTCTACTAACTGCGCGATAAAAAACCCACACTACTCTTGGTAAGATTAAGTTATTTTTAAACGGTTCAATACACCCGCGATTAAAAAAATCGTTTTTGACTTCGTTGTTTACGCGATTTCCCGTAATTTTTATTTTCAGTCTAGGTTCTTTAATTAAAATTAAAAAGTACTTATCGTGTCCCAAGATGATGGCGCAGAATAACTTCTTGGTGAACGGAAGTTGGACAAGGCCTCTTGTTGAGCATCAAGGTAAGTAGTTTTAACGCTTGAATAACGGAGACTAACGCGAAAGTTAAACTGACACGTTTCAAACGCTCTACTAACTGCGCGATAAAAAACCCACACTACTCTTGGTAAGATTAAGTTATTTTTTAAACGGTTCAATACACCCGCGATTAAAAAAATCGTTTTTGACTTCGTTGTTTACGCGATTTCCCGTAATTTTTATTTTCAGTCTAGGTTCTTTAATTAAAATTAAAAGTACTTATCGTGTCCCAAGATGATGGCGCAGAATAACTTCTTGGTGAACGGAAGTTGGACAAGGCCTCTAGTTGAGCATCAAGGTAAGTAGTTTTAACGCTTGAATAACGGAGACTAACGCGAAAGTTAAACTGACACGTTTCAAACGCTCTACTAACTGCGCGATAAAAAACCCACACTACTCTTGGTAAGATTAAGTTATTTTTAAACGGTTCAATACACCCGCGATTAAAAAAATCGTTTTTGACTTCGTTGTTTACGCGATTTCCCGTAATTTTTATTTTCAGTCTAGGTTCTTTAAATAAAATTAAAAAGTACTTATCGTGTCCCAAGATGATGGCGCAGAATAACTTCTTGGTGAACGGAAGTTGGACAAGGCCTCTAGTTGAGCATCAAGGTAAGTAGTTTTAACGCTTGAATAACGGAGACTAACGCGAAAGTTAAACTGACACGTTTCAAACGCTCTACTAACTGCGCGATAAAAAACCCACACTACTCTTGGTAAGATTAAGTTTATTTTTAAACGGTTCAATACACCCGCGATTAAAAAAATCGTTTTTGACTTCGTTGTTTACGCGATTTCCCGTAATTTTTATTTTCAGTCTAGGTTCTTTAATTAAAATTAAAAAGTACTTATCGTGTCCCAAGATGATGGCGCAGAATAACTTCTTGGTGAACGGAAGTTGGACAAGGCCTCTTGTTGAGCATCAAGGTAAGTAGTTTTAACGCTTGAATAACGGAGACTAACGCGAAAGTTAAACTGACACGTTTCAAACGCTCTACTAACTGCGCGATAAAAAACCCACACTACTCTTGGTAAGATTAAGTTATTTTTTAAACGGTTCAATACACCCGCGATTAAAAAAATCGTTTTTGACTTCGTTGTTTACGCGATTTCCCGTAATTTTTATTTTCAGTCTAGGTTCTTTAATTAAAATTAAAAGTACTTATCGTGTCCCAAGATGATGGCGCAGAATAACTTCTTGGTGAACGGAAGTTGGACAAGGCCTCTAGTTGAGCATCAAGGTAAGTAGTTTTAACGCTTGAATAACGGAGACTAACGCGAAAGTTAAACTGACACGTTTCAAACGCTCTACTAACTGCGCGATAAAAAACCCACACTACTCTTGGTAAGATTAAGTTATTTTTAAACGGTTCAATACACCCGCGATTAAAAAAATCGTTTTTGACTTCGTTGTTTACGCGATTTCCCGTAATTTTTATTTTCAGTCTAGGTTCTTTAAATAAAATTAAAAAGTACTTATCGTGTCCCAAGATGATGGCGCAGAATAACTTCTTGGTGAACGGAAGTTGGACAAGGCCTCTAGTTGAGCATCAAGGTAAGTAGTTTTAACGCTTGAATAACGGAGACTAACGCGAAAGTTAAACTGACACGTTTCAAACGCTCTACTAACTGCGCGATAAAAAACCCACACTACTCTTGGTAAGATTAAGTTTATTTTTAAACGGTTCAATACACCCGCGATTAAAAAAATCGTTTTTGACTTCGTTGTTTACGCGATTTCCCGTAATTTTTATTTTCAGTCTAGGTTCTTTAATTAAAATTAAAAAGTACTTATCGTGTCCCAAGATGATGGCGCAGAATAACTTCTTGGTGAACGGAAGTTGGACAAGGCCTCTAGTTGAGCATCAAGGTAAGTAGTTTTAACGCTTGAATAACGGAGACTAACGCGAAAGTTAAACTGACACGTTTCAAACGCTCTACTAACTGCGCGATAAAAAACCCACACTACTCTTGGTAAGATTAAGTTTATTTTTAAACGGTTCAATACACCCGCGATTAAAAAAATCGTTTTTGACTTCGTTATTTACGCGATTTCCCGTAATTTTTATTTTCAGTCTAGGTTCTTTAATTAAAATTAAAAAGTACTTATCGTGTCCCAAGATGATGGCGCAGAATAACTTCTTGGTGAACGGAAGTTGGACAAGGCCTCTAGTTGAGCATCAAGGTAAGTAGTTTTAACTTTTGAATAACGAAGACTAACGCGAAAGTTAAACTGACACGTTTCAAACGCTCTACTAACTGCGCGATAAAAAACCCACACTACTCTTGGTAAGATTAAGTTATTTTTAAACGGTTCAATACACCCGCGATTAAAAAAATCGTTTTTGACTTCGTTGTTTACGCGATTTCCCGTAATTTTTTTTCAGTCTAGGTTCTTTAATTAAAATTAAAAAGTACTTATCGTGTCCCAAGATGATGGCGCAGAATAACTTCTTGGTGAACGGAAGTTGGACAAGGCCTCTTGTTGAGCATCAAGGTAAGTAGTTTTAACGCTTGAATAACGGAGACTAACGCGAAAGTTAAACTGACACGTTTCAAACGCTCTACTAACTGCGCGATAAAAAACCCACACTACTCTTGGTAAGATTAAGTTATTTTTAAACGGTTCAATACACCCGCGATTAAAAAAATCGTTTTTGACTTCGTTGTTTACGCGATTTCCCGTAATTTTTATTTTCAGTCTAGGTTCTTTAATTAAAATTAAAAAGTACTTATCGTGTCCCAAGATGATGGCGCAGAATAACTTCTTGGTGAACGGAAGTTGGACAAGGCCTCTAGTTGAGCATCAAGGTAAGTAGTTTTAACGCTTGAATAACGGAGACTAACGCGAAAGTTAAACTGACACGTTTCAAACGCTCTACTAACTGCGCGATAAAAAACCCACACTACTCTTGGTAAGATTAAGTTATTTTTAAACGGTTCAATACACCCGCGATTAAAAAAATCGTTTTTGACTTCGTTGTTTACGCGATTTCCCGTAATTTTTATTTTCAGTCTAGGTTCTTTAATTAAAATTAAAAAGTACTTATCGTGTCCCAAGATGATGGCGCAGAATAACTTCTTGGTGAACGGAAGTTGGACAAGGCCTCTTGTTGAGCATCAAGGTAAGTAGTTTTAACGCTTGAATAACGGAGACTAACGCGAAAGTTAAACTGACACGTTTCAAACGCTCTACTAACTGCGCGATAAAAAACCCACACTACTCTTGGTAAGATTAAGTTATTTTTTAAACGGTTCAATACACCCGCGATTAAAAAAATCGTTTTTGACTTCGTTGTTTACGCGATTTCCCGTAATTTTTATTTTCAGTCTAGGTTCTTTAATTAAAATTAAAAGTACTTATCGTGTCCCAAGATGATGGCGCAGAATAACTTCTTGGTGAACGGAAGTTGGACAAGGCCTCTAGTTGAGCATCAAGGTAAGTAGTTTTAACGCTTGAATAACGGAGACTAACGCGAAAGTTAAACTGACACGTTTCAAACGCTCTACTAACTGCGCGATAAAAAACCCACACTACTCTTGGTAAGATTAAGTTATTTTTAAACGGTTCAATACACCCGCGATTAAAAAAATCGTTTTTGACTTCGTTGTTTACGCGATTTCCCGTAATTTTTATTTTCAGTCTAGGTTCTTTAAATAAAATTAAAAAGTACTTATCGTGTCCCAAGATGATGGCGCAGAATAACTTCTTGGTGAACGGAAGTTGGACAAGGCCTCTAGTTGAGCATCAAGGTAAGTAGTTTTAACGCTTGAATAACGGAGACTAACGCGAAAGTTAAACTGACACGTTTCAAACGCTCTACTAACTGCGCGATAAAAAACCCACACTACTCTTGGTAAGATTAAGTTATTTTTAAACGGTTCAATACACCCGCGATTAAAAAAATCGTTTTTGACTTCGTTGTTTACGCGATTTCCCGTAATTTTTATTTTCAGTCTAGGTTCTTTAATTAAAATTAAAAAGTACTTATCGTGTCCCAAGATGATGGCGCAGAATAACTTCTTGGTGAACGGAAGTTGGACAAGGCCTCTAGTTGAGCATCAAGGTAAGTAGTTTTAACGCTTGAATAACGGAGACTAACGCGAAAGTTAAACTGACACGTTTCAAACGCTCTACTAACTGCGCGATAAAAAACCCACACTACTCTTGGTAAGATTAAGTTATTTTTAAACGGTTCAATACACCCGCGATTAAAAAAATCGTTTTTGACTTCGTTGTTTACGCGATTTCCCGTAATTTTTATTTTCAGTCTAGGTTCTTTAATTAAAATTAAAAAGTACTTATCGTGTCCCAAGATGATGGCGCAGAATAACTTCTTGGTGAACGGAAGTTGGACAAGGCCTCTTGTTGAGCATCAAGGTAAGTAGTTTTAACGCTTGAATAACGGAGACTAACGCGAAAGTTAAACTGACACGTTTCAAACGCTCTACTAACTGCGCGATAAAAAACCCACACTACTCTTGGTAAGATTAAGTTATTTTTTAAACGGTTCAATACACCCGCGATTAAAAAAATCGTTTTTGACTTCGTTGTTTACGCGATTTCCCGTAATTTTTATTTTCAGTCTAGGTTCTTTAATTAAAATTAAAAGTACTTATCGTGTCCCAAGATGATGGCGCAGAATAACTTCTTGGTGAACGGAAGTTGGACAAGGCCTCTAGTTGAGCATCAAGGTAAGTAGTTTTAACGCTTGAATAACGGAGACTAACGCGAAAGTTAAACTGACACGTTTCAAACGCTCTACTAACTGCGCGATAAAAAACCCACACTACTCTTGGTAAGATTAAGTTATTTTTAAACGGTTCAATACACCCGCGATTAAAAAAATCGTTTTTGACTTCGTTGTTTACGCGATTTCCCGTAATTTTTATTTTCAGTCTAGGTTCTTTAAATAAAATTAAAAAGTACTTATCGTGTCCCAAGATGATGGCGCAGAATAACTTCTTGGTGAACGGAAGTTGGACAAGGCCTCTAGTTGAGCATCAAGGTAAGTAGTTTTAACGCTTGAATAACGGAGACTAACGCGAAAGTTAAACTGACACGTTTCAAACGCTCTACTAACTGCGCGATAAAAAACCCACACTACTCTTGGTAAGATTAAGTTTATTTTTAAACGGTTCAATACACCCGCGATTAAAAAAATCGTTTTTGACTTCGTTGTTTACGCGATTTCCCGTAATTTTTATTTTCAGTCTAGGTTCTTTAATTAAAATTAAAAAGTACTTATCGTGTCCCAAGATGATGGCGCAGAATAACTTCTTGGTGAACGGAAGTTGGACAAGGCCTCTTGTTGAGCATCAAGGTAAGTAGTTTTAACGCTTGAATAACGGAGACTAACGCGAAAGTTAAACTGACACGTTTCAAACGCTCTACTAACTGCGCGATAAAAAACCCACACTACTCTTGGTAAGATTAAGTTATTTTTTAAACGGTTCAATACACCCGCGATTAAAAAAATCGTTTTTGACTTCGTTGTTTACGCGATTTCCCGTAATTTTTATTTTCAGTCTAGGTTCTTTAATTAAAATTAAAAGTACTTATCGTGTCCCAAGATGATGGCGCAGAATAACTTCTTGGTGAACGGAAGTTGGACAAGGCCTCTAGTTGAGCATCAAGGTAAGTAGTTTTAACGCTTGAATAACGGAGACTAACGCGAAAGTTAAACTGACACGTTTCAAACGCTCTACTAACTGCGCGATAAAAAACCCACACTACTCTTGGTAAGATTAAGTTATTTTTAAACGGTTCAATACACCCGCGATTAAAAAAATCGTTTTTGACTTCGTTGTTTACGCGATTTCCCGTAATTTTTATTTTCAGTCTAGGTTCTTTAAATAAAATTAAAAAGTACTTATCGTGTCCCAAGATGATGGCGCAGAATAACTTCTTGGTGAACGGAAGTTGGACAAGGCCTCTAGTTGAGCATCAAGGTAAGTAGTTTTAACGCTTGAATAACGGAGACTAACGCGAAAGTTAAACTGACACGTTTCAAACGCTCTACTAACTGCGCGATAAAAAACCCACACTACTCTTGGTAAGATTAAGTTTATTTTTAAACGGTTCAATACACCCGCGATTAAAAAAATCGTTTTTGACTTCGTTGTTTACGCGATTTCCCGTAATTTTTATTTTCAGTCTAGGTTCTTTAATTAAAATTAAAAAGTACTTATCGTGTCCCAAGATGATGGCGCAGAATAACTTCTTGGTGAACGGAAGTTGGACAAGGCCTCTTGTTGAGCATCAAGGTAAGTAGTTTTAACGCTTGAATAACGGAGACTAACGCGAAAGTTAAACTGACACGTTTCAAACGCTCTACTAACTGCGCGATAAAAAACCCACACTACTCTTGGTAAGATTAAGTTATTTTTTAAACGGTTCAATACACCCGCGATTAAAAAAATCGTTTTTGACTTCGTTGTTTACGCGATTTCCCGTAATTTTTATTTTCAGTCTAGGTTCTTTAATTAAAATTAAAAGTACTTATCGTGTCCCAAGATGATGGCGCAGAATAACTTCTTGGTGAACGGAAGTTGGACAAGGCCTCTAGTTGAGCATCAAGGTAAGTAGTTTTAACGCTTGAATAACGGAGACTAACGCGAAAGTTAAACTGACACGTTTCAAACGCTCTACTAACTGCGCGATAAAAAACCCACACTACTCTTGGTAAGATTAAGTTATTTTTAAACGGTTCAATACACCCGCGATTAAAAAAATCGTTTTTGACTTCGTTGTTTACGCGATTTCCCGTAATTTTTATTTTCAGTCTAGGTTCTTTAAATAAAATTAAAAAGTACTTATCGTGTCCCAAGATGATGGCGCAGAATAACTTCTTGGTGAACGGAAGTTGGACAAGGCCTCTAGTTGAGCATCAAGGTAAGTAGTTTTAACGCTTGAATAACGGAGACTAACGCGAAAGTTAAACTGACACGTTTCAAACGCTCTACTAACTGCGCGATAAAAAACCCACACTACTCTTGGTAAGATTAAGTTTATTTTTAAACGGTTCAATACACCCGCGATTAAAAAAATCGTTTTTGACTTCGTTGTTTACGCGATTTCCCGTAATTTTTATTTTCAGTCTAGGTTCTTTAATTAAAATTAAAAAGTACTTATCGTGTCCCAAGATGATGGCGCAGAATAACTTCTTGGTGAACGGAAGTTGGACAAGGCCTCTTGTTGAGCATCAAGGTAAGTAGTTTTAACGCTTGAATAACGGAGACTAACGCGAAAGTTAAACTGACACGTTTCAAACGCTCTACTAACTGCGCGATAAAAAACCCACACTACTCTTGGTAAGATTAAGTTATTTTTTAAACGGTTCAATACACCCGCGATTAAAAAAATCGTTTTTGACTTCGTTGTTTACGCGATTTCCCGTAATTTTTATTTTCAGTCTAGGTTCTTTAATTAAAATTAAAAGTACTTATCGTGTCCCAAGATGATGGCGCAGAATAACTTCTTGGTGAACGGAAGTTGGACAAGGCCTCTAGTTGAGCATCAAGGTAAGTAGTTTTAACGCTTGAATAACGGAGACTAACGCGAAAGTTAAACTGACACGTTTCAAACGCTCTACTAACTGCGCGATAAAAAACCCACACTACTCTTGGTAAGATTAAGTTATTTTTAAACGGTTCAATACACCCGCGATTAAAAAAATCGTTTTTGACTTCGTTGTTTACGCGATTTCCCGTAATTTTTATTTTCAGTCTAGGTTCTTTAAATAAAATTAAAAAGTACTTATCGTGTCCCAAGATGATGGCGCAGAATAACTTCTTGGTGAACGGAAGTTGGACAAGGCCTCTAGTTGAGCATCAAGGTAAGTAGTTTTAACGCTTGAATAACGGAGACTAACGCGAAAGTTAAACTGACACGTTTCAAACGCTCTACTAACTGCGCGATAAAAAACCCACACTACTCTTGGTAAGATTAAGTTTATTTTTAAACGGTTCAATACACCCGCGATTAAAAAAATCGTTTTTGACTTCGTTGTTTACGCGATTTCCCGTAATTTTTATTTTCAGTCTAGGTTCTTTAATTAAAATTAAAAAGTACTTATCGTGTCCCAAGATGATGGCGCAGAATAACTTCTTGGTGAACGGAAGTTGGACAAGGCCTCTTGTTGAGCATCAAGGTAAGTAGTTTTAACGCTTGAATAACGGAGACTAACGCGAAAGTTAAACTGACACGTTTCAAACGCTCTACTAACTGCGCGATAAAAAACCCACACTACTCTTGGTAAGATTAAGTTATTTTTTAAACGGTTCAATACACCCGCGATTAAAAAATCGTTTTTGACTTCGTTGTTTACGCGATTTCCCGTAATTTTTATTTTCAGTCTAGGTTCTTTAAATAAAATTAAAAAGTACTTATCGTGTCCCAAGATGATGGCGCAGAATAACTTCTTGGTGAACGGAAGTTGGACAAGGCCTCTAGTTGAGCATCAAGGTAAGTAGTTTTAACGCTTGAATAACGGAGACTAACGCGAAAGTTAAACTGACACGTTTCAAACGCTCTACTAACTGCGCGATAAAAAACCCACACTACTCTTGGTAAGATTAAGTTTATTTTTAAACGGTTCAATACACCCGCGATTAAAAAAATCGTTTTTGACTTCGTTGTTTACGCGATTTCCCGTAATTTTTATTTTCAGTCTAGGTTCTTTAATTAAAATTAAAAAGTACTTATCGTGTCCCAAGATGATGGCGCAGAATAACTTCTTGGTGAACGGAAGTTGGACAAGGCCTCTAGTTGAGCATCAAGGTAAGTAGTTTTAACGCTTGAATAACGGAGACTAACGCGAAAGTTAAACTGACACGTTTCAAACGCTCTACTAACTGCGCGATAAAAAACCCACACTACTCTTGGTAAGATTAAGTTTATTTTTAAACGGTTCAATACACCCGCGATTAAAAAAATCGTTTTTGACTTCGTTGTTTACGCGATTTCCCGTAATTTTTATTTTCAGTCTAGGTTCTTTAATTAAAATTAAAAAGTACTTATCGTGTCCCAAGATGATGGCGCAGAATAACTTCTTGGTGAACGGAAGTTGGACAAGGCCTCTTGTTGAGCATCAAGGTAAGTAGTTTTAACGCTTGAATAACGGAGACTAACGCGAAAGTTAAACTGACACGTTTCAAACGCTCTACTAACTGCGCGATAAAAAACCCACACTACTCTTGGTAAGATTAAGTTATTTTTTAAACGGTTCAATACACCCGCGATTAAAAAATCGTTTTTGACTTCGTTGTTTACGCGATTTCCCGTAATTTTTATTTTCAGTCTAGGTTCTTTAAATAAAATTAAAAAGTACTTATCGTGTCCCAAGATGATGGCGCAGAATAACTTCTTGGTGAACGGAAGTTGGACAAGGCCTCTAGTTGAGCATCAAGGTAAGTAGTTTTAACGCTTGAATAACGGAGACTAACGCGAAAGTTAAACTGACACGTTTCAAACGCTCTACTAACTGCGCGATAAAAAACCCACACTACTCTTGGTAAGATTAAGTTTATTTTTAAACGGTTCAATACACCCGCGATTAAAAAAATCGTTTTTGACTTCGTTGTTTACGCGATTTCCCGTAATTTTTATTTTCAGTCTAGGTTCTTTAATTAAAATTAAAAAGTACTTATCGTGTCCCAAGATGATGGCGCAGAATAACTTCTTGGTGAACGGAAGTTGGACAAGGCCTCTAGTTGAGCATCAAGGTAAGTAGTTTTAACGCTTGAATAACGGAGACTAACGCGAAAGTTAAACTGACACGTTTCAAACGCTCTACTAACTGCGCGATAAAAAACCCACACTACTCTTGGTAAGATTAAGTTTATTTTTAAACGGTTCAATACACCCGCGATTAAAAAAATCGTTTTTGACTTCGTTGTTTACGCGATTTCCCGTAATTTTTATTTTCAGTCTAGGTTCTTTAATTAAAATTAAAAAGTACTTATCGTGTCCCAAGATGATGGCGCAGAATAACTTCTTGGTGAACGGAAGTTGGACAAGGCCTCTAGTTGAGCATCAAGGTAAGTAGTTTTAACTTTTGAATAACGAAGACTAACGCGAAAGTTAAACTGACACGTTTCAAACGCTCTACTAACTGCGCGATAAAAAACCCACACTACTCTTGGTAAGATTAAGTTATTTTTAAACGGTTCAATACACCCGCGATTAAAAAAATCGTTTTTGACTTCGTTGTTTACGCGATTTCCCGTAATTTTTATTTTCAGTCTAGGTTCTTTAAATAAAATTAAAAAGTACTTATCGTATCCCAAGATGATGGCGCAGAATAACTTCTTGGTGAACGGAAGTTGGACAAGGCCTCTAGTTGAGCATCAAGGTAAGTAGTTTTAACGCTTGAATAACGGAGACTAACGCGAAAGTTAAACTGACACGTTTCAAACGCTCTACTAACTGCGCGATAAAAAACCCACACTACTCTTGGTAAGATTAAGTTTATTTTTAAACGGTTCAATACACCCGCGATTAAAAAAATCGTTTTTGACTTCGTTGTTTACGCGATTTCCCGTAATTTTTATTTTCAGTCTAGGTTCTTTAATTAAAATTAAAAAGTACTTATCGTGTCCCAAGATGATGGCGCAGAATAACTTCTTGGTGAACGGAAGTTGGACAAGGCCTCTTGTTGAGCATCAAGGTAAGTAGTTTTAACGCTTGAATAACGGAGACTAACGCGAAAGTTAAACTGACACGTTTCAAACGCTCTACTAACTGCGCGATAAAAAACCCACACTACTCTTGGTAAGATTAAGTTATTTTTTAAACGGTTCAATACACCCGCGATTAAAAAATCGTTTTTGACTTCGTTGTTTACGCGATTTCCCGTAATTTTTATTTTCAGTCTAGGTTCTTTAAATAAAATTAAAAAGTACTTATCGTGTCCCAAGATGATGGCGCAGAATAACTTCTTGGTGAACGGAAGTTGGACAAGGCCTCTAGTTGAGCATCAAGGTAAGTAGTTTTAACGCTTGAATAACGGAGACTAACGCGAAAGTTAAACTGACACGTTTCAAACGCTCTACTAACTGCGCGATAAAAAACCCACACTACTCTTGGTAAGATTAAGTTTATTTTTAAACGGTTCAATACACCCGCGATTAAAAAAATCGTTTTTGACTTCGTTGTTTACGCGATTTCCCGTAATTTTTATTTTCAGTCTAGGTTCTTTAATTAAAATTAAAAAGTACTTATCGTGTCCCAAGATGATGGCGCAGAATAACTTCTTGGTGAACGGAAGTTGGACAAGGCCTCTAGTTGAGCATCAAGGTAAGTAGTTTTAACGCTTGAATAACGGAGACTAACGCGAAAGTTAAACTGACACGTTTCAAACGCTCTACTAACTGCGCGATAAAAAACCCACACTACTCTTGGTAAGATTAAGTTTATTTTTAAACGGTTCAATACACCCGCGATTAAAAAAATCGTTTTTGACTTCGTTGTTTACGCGATTTCCCGTAATTTTTATTTTCAGTCTAGGTTCTTTAATTAAAATTAAAAAGTACTTATCGTGTCCCAAGATGATGGCGCAGAATAACTTCTTGGTGAACGGAAGTTGGACAAGGCCTCTAGTTGAGCATCAAGGTAAGTAGTTTTAACTTTTGAATAACGAAGACTAACGCGAAAGTTAAACTGACACGTTTCAAACGCTCTACTAACTGCGCGATAAAAAACCCACACTACTCTTGGTAAGATTAAGTTATTTTTAAACGGTTCAATACACCCGCGATTAAAAAAATCGTTTTTGACTTCGTTGTTTACGCGATTTCCCGTAATTTTTTTTTCAGTCTAGGTTCTTTAATTAAAATTAAAAAGTACTTATCGTGTCCCAAGATGATGGCGCAGAATAACTTCTTGGTGAACGGAAGTTGGACAAGGCCTCTTGTTGAGCATCAAGGTAAGTAGTTTTAACGCTTGAATAACGGAGACTAACGCGAAAGTTAAACTGACACGTTTCAAACGCTCTACTAACTGCGCGATAAAAAACCCACACTACTCTTGGTAAGATTAAGTTATTTTTAAACGGTTCAATACACCCGCGATTAAAAAAATCGTTTTTGACTTCGTTGTTTACGCGATTTCCCGTAATTTTTATTTTCAGTCTAGGTTCTTTAATTAAAATTAAAAAGTACTTATCGTGTCCCAAGATGATGGCGCAGAATAACTTCTTGGTGAACGGAAGTTGGACAAGGCCTCTAGTTGAGCATCAAGGTAAGTAGTTTTAACGCTTGAATAACGGAGACTAACGCGAAAGTTAAACTGACACGTTTCAAACGCTCTACTAACTGCGCGATAAAAAACCCACACTACTCTTGGTAAGATTAAGTTATTTTTAAACGGTTCAATACACCCGCGATTAAAAAAATCGTTTTTGACTTCGTTGTTTACGCGATTTCCCGTAATTTTTATTTTCAGTCTAGGTTCTTTAATTAAAATTAAAAAGTACTTATCGTGTCCCAAGATGATGGCGCAGAATAACTTCTTGGTGAACGGAAGTTGGACAAGGCCTCTAGTTGAGCATCAAGGTAAGTAGTTTTAACGCTTGAATAACGGAGACTAACGCGAAAGTTAAACTGACACGTTTCAAACGCTCTACTAACTGCGCGATAAAAAACCCACACTACTCTTGGTAAGATTAAGTTTATTTTTAAACGGTTCAATACACCCGCGATTAAAAAAATCGTTTTTGACTTCGTTGTTTACGCGATTTCCCGTAATTTTTATTTTCAGTCTAGGTTCTTTAATTAAAATTAAAAAGTACTTATCGTGTCCCAAGATGATGGCGCAGAATAACTTCTTGGTGAACGGAAGTTGGACAAGGCCTCTTGTTGAGCATCAAGGTAAGTAGTTTTAACGCTTGAATAACGGAGACTAACGCGAAAGTTAAACTGACACGTTTCAAACGCTCTACTAACTGCGCGATAAAAAGCCCACACTACTCTTGGTAAGATTAAGTTATTTTTTAAACGGTTCAATACACCCGCGATTAAAAAAATCGTTTTTGACTTCGTTGTTTACGCGATTTCCCGTAATTTTTATTTTCAGTCTAGGTTCTTTAATTAAAATTAAAAAGTACTTATCGTGTCCCAGGATGATGGCGCAGAATAACTTCTTGGTGAACGGAAGTTGGACAAGGCCTCTAGTTAAGCATCAAGGTAAGTAGTTTTAACGCTTGAATAACGGAGACTAACGCGAAAGTTAAACTGACACGTTTCAAACGCTCTACTAACTGCGCGATAAAAAACCCACACTACTCTTGGTAAGATTAAGTTTATTTTTAAACGGTTCAATACACCCGCGATTAAAAAAATCGTTTTTGACTTCGTTGTTTACGCGATTTCCCGTAATTTTTATTTTCAGTCTAGGTTCTTTAATTAAAATTAAAAAGTACTTATCGTGTCCCAAGATGATGGCGCAGAATAACTTCTTGGTGAACGGAAGTTGGACAAGGCCTCTAGTTGAGCATCAAGGTAAGTAGTTTTAACGCTTGAATAACGGAGACTAACGCGAAAGTTAAACTGACACGTTTCAAACGCTCTACTAACTGCGCGATAAAAAACCCACACTACTCTTGGTAAGATTAAGTTATTTTTAAACGGTTCAATACACCCGCGATTAAAAAAATCGTTTTTGACTTCGTTGTTTACGCGATTTCCCGTAATTTTTATTTTCAGTCTAGGTTCTTTAATTAAAATTAAAAAGTACTTATCGTGTCCCAAGATGATGGCGCAGAATAACTTCTTGGTGAACGGAAGTTGGACAAGGCCTCTAGTTAAGCATCAAGGTAAGTAGTTTTAACGCTTGAATAACGGAGACTAACGCGAAAGTTAAACTGACACGTTTCAAACGCTCTACTAACTGCGCGATAAAAAACCCACACTACTCTTGGTAAGATTAAGTTTATTTTTAAACGGTTCAATACACCCGCGATTAAAAAAATCGTTTTTGACTTCGTTGTTTACGCGATTTCCCGTAATTTTTATTTTCAGTCTAGGTTCTTTAATTAAAATTAAAAAGTACTTATCGTGTCCCAAGATGATGGCGCAGAATAACTTCTTGGTGAACGGAAGTTGGACAAGGCCTCTAGTTGAGCATCAAGGTAAGTAGTTTTAACGCTTGAATAACGGAGACTAACGCGAAAGTTAAACTGACACGTTTCAAACGCTCTACTAACTGCGCGATAAAAAACCCACACGACTCTTGGTAAGATTAAGTTATTTTTAAACGGTTCAATACACCCGCGATTAAAAAAATCGTTTTTGACTTCGTTGTTTACGCGATTTCCCGTAATTTTTATTTTCAGTCTAGGTTCTTTAATTAAAATTAAAAAGTACTTATCGTGTCCCAAGATGATGGCGCAGAATAACTTCTTGGTGATAGGAAGTTGGACAAGGCCTCTTGTTGAGCATCAAGGTAAGTAGTTTTAGCGCTCGAATAACGCAGACTAACGCGAAAGTTAAACTGACACGTTTCAAACGCTCTACTAACTGCGCGATAAAAAACCCACACTACTCTTGGTAAGATTAAGTTATTTTTAAACGGTTCAATACACCCGCGATTAAAAAAATCGTTTTTGACTTCGTTGTTTACGCGATTTCCCGTAATTTTTATTTTCAGTCTAGGTTCTTTAATTAAAATTAAAAAGTACTTATCGTGTCCCAAGATGATGGCGCAGAATAACTTCTTGGTGAACGGAAGTTGGACAAGGCCTCTAGTTGAGCATCAAGGTAAGTAGTTTTAACGCTTGAATAACGGAGACTAACGCGAAAGTTAAACTGACACGTTTCAAACGCTCTACTAACTGCGCGATAAAAAACCCACACTACTCTTGGTAGTATTAAGTTATTTTTTAAACGGTTCAATACACCCGCGATTAAAAAAATCGTTTTTGACTTCGTTGTTTACGCGATTTCCCGTAATTTTTATTTTCAGTCTAGGTTCTTTAATTAAAATTAAAAAGTACTTATCGTGTCCCAAGATGATGGCGCAGAATAACTTCTTGGTGAACGGAAGTTGGACAAGGCCTCTAGTTGAGCATCAAGGTAAGTAGTTTTAACGCTTGAATAACGGAGACTAACGCGAAAGTTAAACTGACACGTTTCAAACGCTCTACTAACTGCGCGATAAAAAACCCACACTACTCTTGGTAAGATTAAGTTATTTTTAAACGGTTCAATACACCCGCGATTAAAAAAATCGTTTTTGACTTCGTTGTTTAGGCGATTTCCCGTAATTTTTATTTTCAGTCTAGGTTGTTTAATTAAAATTAAAAAGTACTTATCGTGTCCCAAGATGATGGCGCAGAATAACTTCTTGGTGAACGGAAGTTGGACAAGGCCTCTAGTTGAGCATCAAGGTAAGTAGTTTTAACGCTTGAATAACGGAGACTAACGCGAAAGTTAAACTGACACGTTTCAAACGCTCTACTAACTGCGCGATAAAAAACCCACACGACTCTTGGTAAGATTAAGTTATTTTTAAACGGTTCAATACACCCGCGATTAAAAAAATCTTTTTGACTTCGTTGTTTACGCGATTTCCCGTAATTTTTATTTTCAGTCTAGGTTCTTTAATTAAAATTAAAAAGTACTTATCGTGTCCCAAGATGATGGCGCAGAATAACTTCTTGGTGAACGAAAGTTGGACAAGGCCTCTTGTTGAGCATCAAGGTAAGTAGTTTTAACGCTTGAATAACGGAGACTAACGCGAAAGTTAAACTGACACGTTTCAAACGCTCTACTAACTGCGCGATAAAAAACCCACACTACTCTTGGTAAGATTAAGTTTATTTTTAAACGGTTCAATACACCCGCGATTAAAAAAATCGTTTTTGACTTCGTTGTTTACGCGATTTCCCGTAATTTTTATTTTCAGTCTAGGTTGTTTAATTAAAATTAAAAAGTACTTATCGTGTCCCAAGATGATGGCGCAGAATAACTTCTTGGTGAACGGAAGTTGGACAAGGCCTCTAGTTGAGCATCAAGGTAAGTAGTTTTAACGCTTGAATAACGGAGACTAACGCGAAAGTTAAACTGACACGTTTCAAACGCTCTACTAACTGCGCGATAAAAAACCCACACTACTCTTGGTAAGATTAAGTTATTTTTAAACGGTTCAATACACCCGCGATTAAAAAAATCGTTTTTGACTTCGTTGTTTACGCGATTTCCCGTAATTTTTATTTTCAGTCTAGGTTCTTTAATTAAAATTAAAAAATACTTATCGTGTCCCAAGATGATGGCGCAGAATAACTTCTTGGTGAACGGAAGTTGGACATTGGACAAGGCCTCTAGTTGAGCATCAAGGTAAGTAGTTTTAACGCTCGAATAACGCAGACTAACGCGAAAGTTAAACTGACACGTTTCAAACGCTCTACTAACTGCGCGATAAAAAACCCACACTACTCTTGGTAAGATTAAGTTATTTTTAAACGGTTCAATACACCCGCGATTAAAAAAATCGTTTTTGACTTCGTTGTTTACGCGATTTCCCGTAATTTTTATTTTCAGTCTAGGTTCTTTAATTAAAATTAAAAAGTACTTATCGTGTCCCAAGATGATGGCGCAGAATAACTTCTTGGTGAACGGAAGTTGGACAAGGCCTCTAGTTGAGCATCAAGGTAAGTAGTTTTAACGCTTGAATAACGGAGACTAACGCGAAAGTTAAACTGACACGTTTCAAACGCTCTACTAACTGCGCGATAAAAAACCCACACTACTCTTGGTAAGATTAAGTTATTTTTAAACGGTTCAATACACCCGCGATTAAAAAAATCGTTTTTGACTTCGTTGTTTACGCGATTTCCCGTAATTTTTATTTTCAGTCTAGGTTCTTTAATTAAAATTAAAAAGTACTTATCGTGTCCCAAGATGATGGCGCAGAATAACTTCTTGGTGAACGGAAGTTGGACAAGGCCTCTTGTTGAGCATCAAGGTAAGTAGTTTTAACGCTTGAATAACGGAGACTAACGCGAAAGTTAAACTGACACGTTTCAAACGCTCTACTAACTGCGCGATAAAAAACCCACACTACTCTTGGTAAGATTAAGTTTATTTTTAAACGGTTCAATACACCCGCGATTAAAAAAATCGTTTTTGACTTCGTTGTTTACGCGATTTCCCGTAATTTTTATTTTCAGTCTAGGTTCTTTAATTAAAATTAAAAAGTACTTATCGTGTCCCAAGATGATGGCGCAGAATAACTTCTTGGTGAACGGAAGTTGGACAAGGCCTCTAGTTGAGCATCAAGGTAAGTAGTTTTAACGCTTGAATAACGGAGACTAACGCGAAAGTTAAACTGACACGTTTCAAACGCTCTACTAACTGCGCGATAAAAAACCCACACGACTCTTGGTAAGATTAAGTTATTTTTAAACGGTTCAATACACCCGCGATTAAAAAAATCGTTTTTGACTTCGTTGTTTACGCGATTTCCCGTAATTTTTATTTTCAGTCTAGGTTCTTTAATTAAAATTAAAAAATACTTATCGTGTCCCAAGATGATGGCGCAGAATAACTTCTTGGTGAACGGAAGTTGGACATTGGACAAGGCCTCTAGTTGAGCATCAAGGTAAGTAGTTTTAACGCTCGAATAACGCAGACTAACGCGAAAGTTAAACTGACACGTTTCAAACGCTCTACTAACTGCGCGATAAAAAACCCACACTACTCTTGGTAAGATTAAGTTTATTTTTAAACGGTTCAATACACCCGCGATTAAAAAAATCGTTTTTGACTTCGTTGTTTACGCGATTTCCCGTAATTTTTATTTTCAGTCTAGGTTCTTTAATTAAAATTAGAAAGTACTTATCGTGTCCCAAGATGATGGCGCAGAATAACTTCTTGGTGAACTGAAGTTGGACAAGGCCTCTAGTTGAGCATCAAGGTAAGTAGTTTTAACGCTTGAATAACGGAGACTAACGCGAAAGTTAAACTGACACGTTTCAAACGCTCTACTAACTGCGCGATAAAAAACCCAGGGTAATCCCGCGTTTTTAAAAGTCACTTCCCAGGAAGCGAGACTAAGATTTAATAGCATTGGAGGCACTGATCTTTGGAAATATTTCCAATACGATGAACTAACGCAAAACGTACGACAGGCCGACGACCGACTTTATGGCGACCTACTAAACCGAATTAGAATCGGAACACTTACGAAAGATGACGTTTCAACCTTAGAAAGTAGACTAGTTCCGGGAGGGAACAAAATTGAGGTGGCTATGAATCTTTACGTTAAGCTGGTTAAAGAAGGATTTCATCCCATCTGTTTGATGCCGAAATTGGCCATGTGCGATAAATTCAACATAAAAATTCTCGAAGAAAGCCGACAGAAAGTTGAATGTGAAGACAAACTCGTTGATTACGACAAAAAAATTACCAAAAACATTGTCAGGAGACTCAAAATGTTAGACAATGAGCCGTATAAAACCGGAGGTCTTGAGAGCAAGCTGTATCTCTGCGTTGGATCTCGATTAATGGTTAGGAGAAACATCAATTTCGAAGAAGGTGTTATTAACGGCACCATGGCCGTTATAACGGGATTCCAAAAGAACGAGCGTGGAAACATCATTGGTATCCGGATCAGAGTAGATCGGGAACCAAACGACGAGAACAATAAGCCCGACTTTGTAGTCGAGAAAATGAGCGTCAAATTCTTGCTAATGACCAATGTATACGTGAAACGAACGCAATTCCCCATCATCTTGACATACGCCATTACTATACACAAAAGCCAGGGAATGAGTTTAAAATGCGCAATTATGGATTTGGGATCAAATTTATTTGGAACCGGCATGGCATACGTTGCATTATCGCGAGTGACTTCCTTGGCCGGTCTCCATCTCTTGCAATTAGACCCGAATAAAATTATGGCAGATGGACGAGCCATTGCGGAGTATAACAGGCTGCGTCAAAAACATAGACCTGATCTTTCACTTATAGAAATAGTGGGATCGGAAGCAAAGAGAGGTACAAAAAGGCCGACGTCGAAGAGTATTTTAGAAGGTGAAGGAGAGCGACCTGATGAAACGGCAAAAGAAAGACCAAATAAAAAGATTAGACTAGGTGTTCAGAGTATAGACATTTATCCCTTGAAAGGATTTGAAAATAGAGATGGAGTAACGTGCTACGCAAATAGCGTTTTGCAATTGCTCTTACTGATTCCGGAATTAAGAAACATGGTTAAAGGGCATAAAGGATCATTGAGCGATAAGCCTATTTTGACTTGCCTTCGTAACACTATTGAGCATGTTGAAAATTCAAATTCGAGTTCCGGCGACGATGGTTTCAATTTGCGAACGGCTGTTGGTCTGCCTTTTACCCACAAACAACAACAAGATGCTAGTGAATTCTTATGGGTTCTCTTGCCAAAACTATGCGAAGAAATGGAAACTTGTGACTCTAAAGCTCTTCAAGAACTATTATGGACAAAGTCGCAAAACGTTACCAAATGCCCGAACTGTCACCTTGAAAAAAGTTCTGGAAACATTATCCAAAGCTGCATATTCACTCTTCCATTGCCAAACCTCGCTAAAATTGATTGGAAACTATTAATCGAAAGGATGAGACCAGCAATGATGGCGTGCGGAACTTGTAAAAACAGAGAAATTAATGAACGTGATGTATTGATTTCTGCCAGTAAGTACGTATTTCTGTGGTTTCCAAGAGATACTATAGTAGATGGTCACCCTATTAAGATTTTAACCAAAATATCGGGATTCGAATATCGGAAAGTGGTTTTAAACCAAAGCGTTTACAAAACTAGGGGCGTCATCATTCATAAAGGTTCATCTTTAAACCAAGGTCACTATCTGAATTTTATTCGAAAAGATAACAGCTGGTACGAGGTTAGTGACACAACCATCACCAAGCGTGACAGATTCGTCAGTAACTTGACTGATGTCTCAATCATCTTTCTGGAGAAAGTCTCTCCTTTTAAAAGAGAACCCAGCCAAACTAGCGTTGTTAAGGGTGATCACTAAAAAATGGTAAATTAAGGAAACATAGGAAATTTGCCCTTGAAATATACGGGGATATTGGTGTAAAATGTAAGCGGCAAAAAAATTAAATTGCACGGAAAAAAACTTGGAAGAAATTGTGGGTAAAAAAAAATAGGAAGAAATTGTAGGGGAAAAAACTAAGTGGAAATTGTAGGGTAAAAAAGTTGGAGAAAATTGCAGGGGAAAAAAGTTGGAGAAAATTGCAGTGGAAAAAAACTAGGAAGAAATTGATGAAAAAAAGCGAAAAGTACAGAAATAAATTATCAATCAAAATCTCATTTCAAATGTAAAGTAGAAACTTTATTATAATTTCATGGTTTGAGAGTTCTACAAAACTAATCAAAATCGAATGATATAACTTTACGATTAAGAGTTAAATTCCAGCAATTTTTGAAGTTCTTCCAATTTATAGGAAATAGTTCTAGTTATTTAGAAATTATCCACAAACCCCCAAGAAAGTAATTCCCTGGCGTCTATTGCTATATATTCCCCGCAAACGAAGAACTCTCTCATTTTTAAATTTAACGATTTGGATTATTCCAAAATGGAACTTTTCCATTTAAATTTCATTAACATAGTTCGCAAAATCACCAGCGGCAATTAAATCTAAGAACATTCCATTCTATAATGCTGCCAAGCAAAACAAGAGGATCTAGCTCAAAATTAGGCCACATCACTTGCGATCTCTCGTTATCCCTGATTCAATCAATTTTGTTCTACTGAAATATCCTCTAGTATTCCGGTGAAAAAAGGGTGGGGGCCGGTGTATTTTTCCTTTGCCTGTGATGCAACGTGGATCACACGTGTTCACGGCCATACTTTCTCGTATCCGTTAAAAAAATAATCTTCGAAGCATGCGCCTATACAACCCTCTTTCCCTTTGACCGCTTCACCTTTTCCCCTCTCTTAAAGCTTTTTGGCACGGTTTAAAATATATAGATATCATCTTCTAATTCTTCTCAATGATAAATGTATAGAGTGTATAAAACAAATAAACTTTTATATTCAACGTATCAAATAATGTCATTTTTTAACTTACTTCATAAATAAGTACAACATAATATGCTTATCTTAATCTATGTTATTGGGTATAAGTTAAATGTAATTAACGATACTCAAGTACTAACTTAAGCTATTAGAAATGTATCAACCCCTAGTGTATGGCGGTACAAAAAACATAAAATTATTCAAATTTTAATTACATTAAGACTGAAGGGACAGATATTATAAAAAAACGTCTTGGTTTGGACCAAGGCCGAAAAAAACACACTATATGTGTGAGGTTTATCATTTGACTGAAGTTCAGATATTGCGATTTTTTTAAATTATTTTTATTCCTTTAATCCTTAATTTAATATTTAATTCAATCAACTGATTTTACTGTTAATCGATCTATTCCCTCTAAATTAATTTAAAAAAATACATATCTACGCTTTTTCAAGAATAATTACATTTTCCGAAAACATTTTATCATGAAATTAATTATTTTGAAGGGATTTCGTGTCGATGCTCACTAACTTGTAAGCACCTTGACGGACATAGTCTTAATTGTTGCTGGCTTGACAAATTTGTAAGTTGCTGAGAAGACTGATGTTCAAGAAAATATGATAAATGACTTATTTTGCTAAAACAAATTTATAAACTAATGTCGTTTTGTTAAGACAAAGCAACAACGTTTATCCGGTGTCGTTTCTTTTAGTAGATGCCTCCCTGTAGCACTGGAAAAATATGATATCGGCTGATATAACCGTAGGTTCGGGTAAAAATTACATAAAAAGAAATACTTCTCAGTACCAAAGACTTGTTATATTCATTTCCTGCGGAAATAATATGGTTAAACACATCATACCTTACCACTATTGCGAAGTCACACTTGACTCCGACCCCCCCCCCCTTCCTCAATTTTCTCATTATATATTAAATAATGCAATCACCAGAGGTTCCAGTGTCGAAACCTTTTCACATTAGTAAACGGTACATGACTTTCCAGACCTAACCTTAATAACCTAACACTATAAAAAATTCATGTACATAAATGTTTATGGTAATGGCTTGACACTTGCTAGCGCCGAAGGACCGATCACTTAGTGTAATCGGTGTACATTTGTTAGTATGTACACACCATTTGGAAATTACATACAGAGAAACTAAACTGGGGTCTTCACTCTCTCGCCTAGAAGCACTGCTGTAGGCAGTGCGAGTTGGCTGGCCTCCCGCGGCCCGCCTGTAGTGAACTTTGACACCGTCTGGCAATGACCCCAATGGTGGACTAGCCCCTGTGTGTTTTCCGAAATGGTCTCTACGTCTGATAAAATGATTACGCGTAATACGTAACCAGCAGTGCACAAGTAGCGCCAGCAATGTAGTAAGGGGTAATGACATTTCAAATGTAGATTGACCAAGAAGCTCAGAAGTACGGAGAGTGAAATTGCAGTGCAATCTTTCCTTCATAGAGGTGACAAAAGAAATGTAGCATTTTGATATACGAAATTATATGTATAAATTCGCGCAACAACCTGGTATGGCATTCACTATTAAATATTCACATTTTCCTTTCGAATTATGTTAAAGTTCGCTTGCTCTTTTTAGACAATCTGTAGATTATTCAATATTAATCCCCCAACACGTACTCCCTTCAAAATAATTAATTTCATGATAAAATGTTTTCGGAAAATGTAATTATTCTTGAAAAAGCGTAGATATGTAATTTTTTAAATTAATTTAGAGGGAATAGATCGATTAACAGTAAAATCGGTTGATTGAATTAAATATTAAATTAAGGATTAAAGGAATAAAAATAATTTAAAAAAATCGCAATATCTGAAACTCCAGTAAAATGATAAACCTCACACATATCGTTTGTTTTTTTCGGCCTTGGTCCAAACCAAGACGTTTTTTTATAATTAAGGTTAGATCTTTAAAGTCACCGTTTACTAATGTGAAAAGGTTTCTACCTATATGGTAATATGGGCTAAGTGTGGTGCGACGGCTAAGATGACTCATACACTGGAATCATATATTGGGAAAATAGAGGAAGAGGGGAGGTCGGAGTTGAGTGTGACTTCGCACAACTGGTAAGGTACGATGTGCTGAACCATATTATTTCCACAGGAAATGAATATAACAAACCATTGGTACTGAGACGTATTTCTATTTATGTAATCTTTACCCTTACCTTTGGTCATATTTATACCGATATCCTATTTTTCCAGTGTATAAAAGGAGAGCTACCAACTTAAAGAAACCACAGAGTACCAAGGTTGTTGCTTCGTCTTAAGTAGACAACATTAGTTAATAAATTAGTTTGAGCAAAATAAATTCTTTATCATATTTTCTGGAACATCAATCTTCTCAGCAACTTACAACAGATTTAAAATTTTTTTAAGCAAACTTGAAAATTTGTTAAGCCAGCCTTAACTAAACTGTGTCCGTCAAGGTGCTTACAAGTTAGTGAGTATCGATACGATATCCCTTCAAAATAATTAATTTCATGATAAAATGTTTTCGGAAAATGGAATTATTCTTGAAAAAGCTTAGATATGTAATTTTTTAAATTAATTTAGAGGGAATGGATCGATTAACAGTAAAATCAGTTGATTGAATTAAATATTGATTAAGGATTAAAGGAATAAAAATAATTAAAAAATTGCAATATCTGAAACTTCAGTCAAATGATAAACCTCACACATATCGTTTGTTTTTTTCGGCCTTGGTCCAAACCAAGACATTTTTTTATAATATCTGTCCCTTCAGTCTTAATGTAATTAAAATTTGAATAATTTTATTTTTGCTTTACCGTCATACATTTGGGGTTGATCTATTTCTAATTGCTTAAAGAAGTACTTAATTATAATTAATTACATTTAACTTATATCCAATAACATTGATTTTCATAAGCATTTAATGTTGTACTTTATTTATGAAAGAAGTTTAACAAGATGGCCCCGGCCAAATTAGAGCCCCATCGTTTGTAAGGCTCCATCTATCGAGGACATTCTATCTTTGGAATAGGTATTAGTTACCCTTAATCCCCATCCATTTTAAATCATCAATATATCCCTATCACTTTTAAAAGCATCAATAAAAATCACCAATGAAAGAAAATCTTCATTAGTGAATAGCCCCTCGACGCGTTGCTTTTAACAGTGCTAAAATGATTGCTTGGAACCACTAAATAATTCCAATCCCTTTTAAAATTGGCAATGACTTTTTGTACATCAAACGTAGTGGCTAAAAAACAGATAGTTATAGTGATTATCCACTCGATGAGTTTACAACCTAGACTTTTTTAGATTTGTAACATGAACTTATGCCCGGAAGCATTTGAAAGAGAGAGAATTCGGTAAAACACCCAACTTGAGTTCTTTCTTTGTGTAAACCCCGAACTTTTTATTCTATAGAAAGTTGTTCGGATTCTTAGAATATTCATGGCTTAAAGTGTGACAAATTTTAAAGAGAGAATGAAATCTCTCATTTACGGTAAGGTAATATGACAAATTGTGGTGTTCATAAAAGATATACATATATTACTGTTTGTTCATTAATATTTTCACACTGCATCCGCATTGTACTGTTATAGATAAATCATCAGCCTTTCCACCTTTAAAATCACCAGTGAATGAAAAATATAACCTAAACACAATTTATCCCTTTTCACTCTTAAGTGCGTTCATTCATATGTGCATAGTGCATTCGTAATGCATTGTTATAGAGAAATCATAATCGCCACCCTTTGAAAATCAAAAATGCCTCTTTTCACTCCCTTTAAAAATACGAACGATACTTCTTCTTCTTCAGACCAAGCCAAACTAATACCCCCATCGTTAGATGTACATAAAACGATGAGGCTAAAAACGACGGTATTTTAAATATGGAAGAAAAAATGCTCTATACTAGCATGAGATTGGCTTGAAAACTTTCTACGACGTCAAAGTCTCTATCCTCATTACAGACTATACAGTGTCTTCTACGTTCACGATCTTGCACTACCGAAATCACGAAGGTGCTCGCACCCGAATGCTGTCGGTGTGGAGACCGTTCGGCATAAAGCACTGCCTTTAGTTGAACGTTACCGCGACCTTCACCCAAAATAAACGTGCTGTCCAATTTGTCCTGGTTAGAACAGGTTGGCATTTTGCTAGGAAACGAGACTAACTACTGTAATTCTACTACTTAGCTGCTACACTGAAAGACCCTGTATATCTAAAGAGACCGGAAGTTGAGTTTTCAAAAATTGCCAGCTTGAGCAGGTCATGGTGTGTATAATGGTGAAGGTCGCTTTAACGTTCGACACGTGACACCGCGGTATGTTTGGTCCACCAATGTCCTGACCCGATAGGTCCAAACAATTACCATCCTGGTTTTTCGGCTCAGTGTTGCGGTATTGCCGGTCACATTAGAAATACAAGGTCTGTAGTGTTACAATTGTAACAATACGCCTGTTAAAAAGGCACAAATACAGTAAAAAAACCATTGTAGTAATGGTTGGCCAATTTTTAAACACCCCTAACCTTAAACTTTGGACAAAATAAGGAAAACTTAAAGGTTTCTTTGGGAATAACTTTGAAGAAGGTCCGAGTTGTCTGTGGAACCGAGAAAAAAGGCCGTAGTGAAAAGTAATAGTCGTTACGTAGCAGTTAGGTTCGAATTTAATTAGTCTCGTCTCTTAGCAAAATGCCAGTGCATTAAAACCAGGGCAAATTAAACATGATGTTTACGAGGATTACCCAAGACGGCTAAACCTTTGCGTGAACTAGTTGAAGCCGATCCATTATTTTTTAGAAAGGTACTGTTCTCTGACGAGGCTATTTAGGGATGGTACCTTAAACCTTCATAATGTGCATTTTTGGGTGGGCATTCTTGGAAACCATATTATCGGACCCTTTTTCTTGATAAGAAAATCTCTGAAGGCATTTACTTGGACTTCCAGCGTCATGAGTTCGTTGCTTGTAAAGTTATTGCAAGACATGGAGAGATGAAGAGTGCCTGCACCACAATGGTAATCACGTTGAACATTTACGTTGACGTTGATGTGTACCAAACAGATTAGAGGTTTTAATTTGAGACCCAAATTTCAAGATTTATCGTAAGACTGTGATTTAAAATTTTCTGTTGCTCCCCCACTTACCTGGTATGAAGTGATATTTCTGAAGATGAAAATTTATTGAATTAGGGATAGCGAGAGATTGCTAGCGATGTGGCTTAGTTATGGGCTAAACGCCTTTGTTTTATTGGCAACATTATTGCATTGAATGTTGCCAGATTAAATTGTTGCTGGTGAACTATGTTAATTATATATTAAAATATAAATGGAAAAGTTACATTTTGACACATTCATTACCCTAAAATTTTGTATTTGGAGCCTATTAATGCATTATAGTGATAATGTAATTAATTTTAGCGTTAAATAGGAAAACATTTAGGCTGAAAGAACAACTCGCGTAGTTAAATCTTATTTTGTTATTTCAGTTAAGGGTTATCTAAAGTTACCCAAAAAACCTGTTGTTTTCGATTAATTTCACGTTAAATATGGTTATTAAGTTGAAATTAACGGCTTATCTTCTTTTATTAGTGTTATTGCAGTTTATTATACGAGTTTGAATAAGAAATGCTCCTAAACTGCAAACTTTAGAGGAGTGACTGTTTGACTCTTGCGGAACAATGACTATTTTGCCCCAAAACTTTTAAATATCGCGCCTTTTCAATGGCTCTCTTTTAAAAATGGGAAAAATGCTTTTAAATGACAATTTAATTAATCGTAAGAATTAAACAGGAAAATGGAGGCTGGGTGAAGGATAAGTGTAGTTTTAATTTTAATTTGTTAGTTTAATTATAGGTTATCCATGAATTTACCCAAAACATTTGGTTTTGGGTTAATTTCACATTAATTATACTTGATTAAGTTTAATTTAACGGCTTATCTTGTTTATCTAGTGTGGATTTAGTTTATAATACAAGTTTCAATAAAATATTAACTTTAATTGCAATTACCCTAAAATTTTAATGCATGCGCTTTTGATGTATTTTAACGATCATTATTATGATCATTAATTTGAAAGTGAAATAGGAAACTACTGTGGCTGTACGAAAAACTTGTGATGTTTTAATCTTAATTTGAGCGTGGTTCGTTAAAGTGGATTAAGCTTAAAATTTATTTGAATTTTTTACCCTAATTGCAATGTTTAGTGCAGTTTAATATATTTTCGACATATTCAGTTTTTAACCCAAAACTTTTGAATTTCGCAGCAATTAATGTACTTTAAAGATAGTTTAAATTAACTTAAGTGTGAAATAGAAAATATTGGGCTTTACCAATGGCTTGGGTAGTTTTAATCATAATTGAAAAGTTTATTTAAAAGTTATTTGAGCTTTTATCCAAAAAAATGTATATTTTGGTTTAATTTCACGTTAATTATATTTAATTGAGTTAAAATTAACGTAGTACTGTGTTTTGGCAGTGTACATTTAGGTTATAAAATGAGTTTAAATGTATGCATCACCTTAATTGCAAATTTTAGTCGAGTTTTCGATTCTCATTTTACGCTAAACTTTTGAATGTCGCGCCTATTAAGGTACTTTGAATATAATTTATATTAGCTTAAGTGTGAAAGAGTAAACATGGCGCTTTACCAACGGCTTGGGTAGATACAATCTTAATCAAGAACATCATTTAAGAGTTATCTGAGTTTTCATCCAAAAAAATGTATATATGGGGTTTAATTAAACTTAATTACGTTGAAATTAACTTGTCGTCAGTGCTCATTAAGCTTATAAAATGACTTTCAACAATTAATTCACCTTAATTCTAATGTTTAGAGGAGTTTTTGATTATTTCCAACACATTGCGTTAAATTTTTATCATATCCTGTGCTAGGTTTGTGGTAACATAAAGATTATCTATACAATATGTTAATGAATGATGTTATTCTATAGTTTAGCTTGAATACCAGTAATTAAATCAAATACCTATACAATTCATAGCAATTTAAACCAATAAACAAACGGCAATGTGGACCGTTGAAAATGGCAAACAACGTAACCCTCCGTTTCCAACGTGGTTACATTGAGAGAATCTGTGATGTAAACATGAAAATTAGTTGCCTAATTAAATTATATAACGACACTGTCCTCCTGGATTAACCAGCAAAACTGTTACTTATGAATTAAACAATCCACTGTTGGTAACAAATAGTTTATAAAATGATAACGTAACATCACAGTATGACTGATTCAATAGGATCAAAATTGTTCTAACGAATAATCTGGTCCTCTACATTGGTTTAGTTTCAGGAATTATACAACACACCTTCATAATTAGTAGCATTTTAGTGAGATTAACAAATAATGAAACCGTTTATACCTGTCCTCAAATGAGAATGTTGAATTAACTGCGCTAATGTAAACACCACTATTTTAACTGCTGTAGGGAAAACACATTGTAGCATGAATACACTTGTAGCAGACTGCGTATTTTGTAATTCCAAAACAAGGCACAGAGCTGGAAATTAGCTTTCTTATAATCTTTAATAGGAAAGACACTATAAACACTATATTACATAGACAAACTAAAATACAACTTAAGCCTTGGCCGTAAAGAACGTCGAAAAGCTTACTTTAAATGATATAAAAACCTCTATTAACTGTAATTATTTACCTGAATTACTTTTCTAGACGAAAATTCGACCTTATAACGACGTATTTGTTTCTAAGGGTGTTATAGTTAGTTAGAAAATCCAAATAATGTTCTTCAAGCTCGACAAAATATTAAACATGCGTCGACTGCTCAAAAACAAGTTCAACCATGGAGCCTGTATCTTCTTAAGATCATAGCCTCCTGGATCACGCGACTCGCGGACGCAGGCTGCTCGCGCTATAGCACAGAATGAAGCAAACTGAAAATGTCAACTTAACTTGTTATCAGGCACAAAGCTAGGCCCTCCCTTGTTCTCAATCTGGTTGAAAATTGAAGAAATGGGTATCAGCGCGCTAACAGGTTAACCTGACGTTAAACTCAAGAGCCGTACTTCCGTAATTAACTAAAATTAACATACTTAGACTTAATTGTTTTTGATGACACTTGCAAAGGCACACCCTGAATACTTAATTGTTAAATTAAGAGTATTCCGAAAAGTAACATCGCTCTAGTTTTTCAGTTAGAGGTGGTTAAATATCACGAAAAACCCCATGTTAATCTCCACGGGAACAGATTCTCGTTCGTCGATGGAACAGATTCTCGTTCGTCGTCGATGGAACAGATTCTCGTTCGTCGATGGAACACGTAGCAGTTCGAAAGAAGAACGCGTTCTATTTCGACAGTGGAACGCGTTCTAGTTCGAAAGTGGAACGCGTTCTAGTTCGAAAGTGGAACGCGTTCTAGTTCGACCATGGAACGCGTTCTAGTTCGACATTGGAACGCGTTCTAGTTCGACATTGCAACGCGTTCTAGTTCGACATTGCAACGCGTTCTAGTTCGACCATGGAACGCGTTCTAGTTCGACCATGGAACGCGTTCTAGTTCGACATTGGAACGCGTTCTAGTTCGACATTGCAACGCGTTCTAGTTCGACATTGCAACGCGTTCTAGTTCGACATTGCAACGCTTTCTAGTTCGACCATGGAACGCGTTCTAGTTCGACCATGGAACGCGTTCTAGTTCGACCATGGAACGCGTTCTAGTTCGACATTGGAACGCGTTCTAGTTCGACATTGCAACGCGTTCTAGTTCGATATTGCAACGCGTTCTAGTTCGACATTGCAACGCGTTCTAGTTCGACATTGCAACGCGTTCTAGTTCGACATTGCAACGCGTTCTAGTTCGACATTGCAACGCGTTCTAGTTCGACATTGCAACGCGTTCTAGTTCGACATTGAAACGCGTTCTAGTTCGACATTGCAACGCGTTCTAGTTCAACATTGCAACGAGTTCTAGTTCGACATTGCAACGCGTTCTAGTTCGACCATGGAACGCGTTCTAGTTCGACATTGGAACGCGTTCTAGTTCGACATTGCAACGCGTTCTAGTTCGACATTGCAACGAGTTCTAGTTCGACATTGCAACGCGTTCTAGTTCGACCATGGAACGCGTTCTAGTTCGACCATGGAACGCGTTCTAGTTCGACATTGGAACGCGTTCTAGTTCGACATTGCAACGCGTTCTAGTTCGACCATGGAACGCGTTCTAGTTCGACCATGGAACGCGTTCTAGTTCGACATTGGAACGCGTTCTAGTTCGACATTGCAACGCGTTCTAGTTCGATATTGCAACGCGTTCTAGTTCGACATTGCAACGCGTTCTAGTTCGACATTGAAACGCGTTCTAGTTCGACATTGCAACGCGTTCTAGTTCGACATTGCAACGCGTTCTAGTTCGACATTGAAACGCGTTCTAGTTCGACATTGCAACGCGTTCTAGTTCGACATTGCAACGCGTTCTAGTTCGACAGTGCAACGCGTTCTAGTTCGACATTGCAACGCGTTCTAGTTCGACATTGCAACGCGTTCTAGTTCGACATTGCAACGCGTTCTAGTTCGACCATGGAACGCGTTCTAGTTCGACATTGGAACGCGTTCTAGTTCGACATTGGAACGCGTTCTAGTTCGACATTGGAACGCGTTCTAGTTCGACATTGGAACGCGTTCTAGTTCGACATTGCAACGCGTTCTAGTTCGACCATGGAACGCGTTCTAGTTCGACATTGGAACGCGTTCTAGTTCGACATTGCAACGCGTTCTAGTTCAACATTGCAACGAGTTCTAGTTCGACATTGCAACGCGTTCTAGTTCGACCATGGAACGCGTTCTAGTTCGACATTGGAACGCGTTCTAGTTCGACATTGCAACGCGTTCTAGTTCGACCATGGAACGCGTTCTATTTCGACCATGGAACGCGTTCTAGTTCGACATTGGAACGCGTTCTAGTTCGACATTGGAACGCGTTCTAGTTCGACCATGGAACGCGTTCTAGTTCGACATTGCAACGCGTTCTAGTTCGACATTGCAACGCGTTCTAGTTCGACCATGGAACGCGTTCTAGTTCGACCATGGAACGAGTTCTAGTTCGACTATGGATCGCGTTCTAGTTCGACATTGGAGCGCGTGCTAGTTCGACATTGGAACGCGTTCTAGTTCGTTATTGCAACGCGTTCTAGTTCGACATTGCAACGCGTTCTAGTTCGACATTGCAACGCGTTCTAGTTCGACATTGCAACGCGTTCTAGTTCGACATTGCAACGCGTTCTAGTTCGACATTGCAACGCGTTCTAGTTCGACATTGCAACGCGTTCTAGTTCGACATTGCAACGCGTTCTAGTTCGACATTGCAACGCGTTCTAGTTCGACATTGCAACGCGTTCTAGTTCGACATTGCAACGCGTTCTAGTTCGACATTGCAACGCGTTCTAGTTCGACCATGGAACGCGTTCTAGTTCGACCATGGAACGCGTTCTAGTTCGACCATGGAACGCGTTCTAGTTCGACCATGGAACGCGTTCTAGTTCGACCATGGAACGCGTTCTAGTTCGACATTGGAACGCGTTCTAGTTCGACATTGGAACGCGTTCTAGTTCGACATTGCAACGCGTTCTAGTTCGACATTGCAACGCGTTCTAGTTCGACCATGGAACGCGTTCTAGTTCGACCATGGAACGCGTTCTAGTTCGACATTGGAACGCGTTCTAGTTCGACATTGCAACGCGTTCTAGTTCGACATTGCAAAGCGTTCTAGTTCGACATTGCAACGCGTTCTAGTTCGACATTGCAACGCGTTCTAGTTCGACCATGGAACAAGTTCTAGTTCGACCATGGAACGCGTTCTAGTTCGACATTGGAACGCGTTCTAGTTCGACATTGCAACGCGTTCTAGTTCGACCATGGAACGCGTTCTATTTCGACCATGGAACGCGTTCTAGTTCGACATTGGAACGCGTTCTAGTTCGACATTGGAACGCGTTCTAGTTCGACCATGGAACGCGTTCTAGTTCGACATTGCAACGCGTTCTAGTTCGACATTGCAACGCGTTCTAGTTCGACCATGGAACGCGTTCTAGTTCGACCATGGAACGCGTTCTAGTTCGACTATGGATCGCGTTCTAGTTCGACATTGGAACGCGTGCTAGTTCGACATTGGAACGCGTTCTAGTTCGTTATTGCAACGCGTTCTAGTTCGACATTGCAACGCGTTCTAGTTCGACATTGCAACGCGTTCTAGTTCGACATTGCAACGCGTTCTAGTTCGACATTGCAACGCGTTCTAGTTCGACATTGCAACGCGTTCTAGTTCGACATTGCAACGCGTTCTAGTTCGACATTGCAACGCGTTCTAGTTCGACATTGCAACGCGTTCTAGTTCGACATTGGAACGCGTTCTAGTTCGACATTGGAACGCGTTCTAGTTCGACATTGGAACGCGTTCTAGTTCGACATTGGAACGCGTTCTAGTTCGACATTGCAACGCGTTCTAGTTCGACCATGGAACGCGTTCTAGTTCGACATTGGAACGCGTTCTAGTTCGACATTGGAACGCGTTCTAGTTCGACATTGCAACGCGTTCTAGTTCGACATTGCAACGAGTTCTAGTTCGACATTGCAACGCGTTCTAGTTCGACCATGGAACGCGTTCTAGTTCGACCATGGAACGCGTTCTAGTTCGACATTGGAACGAGTTCTAGTTCGACATTGGAACGCGTTCTAGTTCGACATTGCAACGCGTTCTAGTTCGACATTGCAACGCGTTCTAGTTCGACATTGCAACGCGTTCTAGTTCGACATTGCAACGCGTTCTAGTTCGACATTGCAACGCGTTCTAGTTCGACCATGGAACGCGTTCTAGTTCGACCATGGAACGCGTTCTAGTTCGACCATGGAACGCGTTCTAGTTCGACCATGGAACGCGTTCTAGTTCGACCATGGAACGCGTTCTAGTTCGACCATGGAACGCGTTCTAGTTCGACCATGGAACGCGTTCTAGTTCGACATTGCAACGCGTTCTAGTTCGACATTGCAACGCGTTCTAGTTCGACATTGCAACGCGTTCTAGTTCGACATTGCAACGCGTTCTAGTTCGACCATGGAACGCGTTCTAGTTCGACCATGGAACGCGTTCTAGTTCGACATTGGAACGCGTTCTAGTTCGACATTGGAACGCGTTCTAGTTCGACATTGCAACGCGTTCTAGTTCGACATTGCAACGCGTTCTAGTTCGACCATGGAACGCGTTCTAGTTCGACCATGGAACGCGTTCTCGTTCGACTATGGAACGCGTTCTAGTTCGACATTGGAACGCGTTCTAGTTCGACATTGCAACGCGTTCTAGTTCGATATTGCAACGCGTTCTAGTTCGACATTGCAACGCGTTCTAGTTCGACATTGAAACGCGTTCTAGTTCGACATTGCAACGCGTTCTAGTTCGACATTGCAACGCGTTCTAGTTCGTCATTGAAACGCGTTCTAGTTCGACATTGCAACGCGTTCTAGTTCGACATTGCAACGCGTTCTAGTTCGACATTGCAACGCGTTCTAGTTCGACATTGCAACGCGTTCTAGTTCGACATTGCAACGCGTTCTAGTTCGACATTGCAACGCGTTCTAGTTCGACCATGGAACGCGTTCTAGTTCGACAATGGAACGCGTTCTAATTCGACATTGGAACGCGTTCTAGTTCGACATTGCAACGCGTTCTAGTTCGACCATGGAACGCGTTCTAGTTCGACATTGGAACGCGTTCTAGTTCGACATTGCAACGCGTTCTAGTTCAACTTTGCAACGAGTTCTAGTTCGACATTGCAACGCGTTCTAGTTCGACCATGGAACGCGTTCTAGTTCGACCATGGAACGCGTTCTAGTTCGACATTGGAACGCGTTCTAGTTCGACATTGGAACGCGTTCTAGTTCGACATTGCAACGCGTTCTAGTTCGACATTGCAACGCGTTCTAGTTCGACATTGCAACGCGTTCTAGTTCGACATTGCAACGCGTTCTAGTTCGACCATGGAACGCGTTCTAGTTCGACCATGGAACGCGTTCTAGTTCGACCATGGAACGCGTTCTAGTTCGACCATGGAACGCGTTCTAGTTCGACCATGGAACGCGTTCTAGTTCGACATTGGAACGCGTTCTAGTTCGACATTGGAACGCGTTCTAGTTCGACATTGCAACGCGTTCTAGTTCGACATTGGAACGCGTTCTAGTTCGACATTGCAACGCGTTCTAGTTCGACATTGCAACGCGTTCTAGTTCGACCATGGAACGCGTTCTAGTTCGACCATGGAACGCGTTCTAGTTCGACATTGGAACGCGTTCTAGTTCGACATTGGAACGCGTTCTAGTTCGACATTGCAACGCGTTCTAGTTCGACATTGCAAAGCGTTCTAGTTCGACATTGCAACGCGTTCTAGTTCGACATTGCAACGCGTTCTAGTTCGACCATGGAACAAGTTCTAGTTCGACCATGGAACGCGTTCTAGTTCGACATTGGAACGCGTTCTAGTTCGACATTGCAACGCGTTCTAGTTCGATATTGCAACGCGTTCTAGTTCGACATTGCAACGCGTTCTAGTTCGACATTGAAACGCGTTCTAGTTCGACATTGCAACGCGTTCTATTTCGACATTGCAACGCGTTCTAGTTCGACATTGAAACGCGTTCTAGTTCGACATTGCAACGCGTTCTAGTTCGACATTGCAACGCGTTCTAGTTCGACCATGGAACGCGTTCTAGTTCGACATTGCAACGCGTTCTAGTTCGACATTGGAACGCGTTCTAGTTCGACATTGGAACGCGTTCTAGTTCGACATTGGAACGCGTTCTAGTTCGACATTGCAACGCGTTCTAGTTCGACCATGGAACGCGTTCTAGTTCGACATTGGAACGCGTTCTAGTTCGACATTGCAACGCGTTCTAGTTCGACATTGCAACGCGTTCTAGTTCGACCATGGAACGCGTTCTAGTTCGACAATGGAACGCGTTCTAGTTCGACATTGGAACGCGTTCTAGTTCGACATTGCAACGCGTTCTAGTTCGACCATGGAACGCGTTCTAGTTCGACATTGGAACGCGTTCTAGTTCGACATTGCAACGCGTTCTAGTTCAACATTGCAACGAGTTCTAGTTCGACATTGCAACGCGTTCTAGTTCGACCATGGAACGCGTTCTAGTTCGACATTGGAACGCGTTCTAGTTCGACATTGGAACGCGTTCTAGTTCGACATTGCAACGCGTTCTAGTTCGACATTGCAACGCGTTCTAGTTCGACATTGCAACGCGTTCTAGTTCGACATTGCAACGCGTTCTAGTTCGACCATGGAACGCGTTCTAGTTCGACCATGGAACGCGTTCTAGTTCGACCATGGAACGCGTTCTAGTTCGACCATGGAACGCGTTCTAGTTCGACCATGGAACGCGTTCTAGTTCGACATTGGAACGCGTTCTAGTTCGACATTGGAACGCGTTCTAGTTCGACATTGCAACGCGTTCTAGTTCGACATTGCAACGCGTTCTAGTTCGACCATGGAACGCGTTCTAGTTCGACCATGGAACGCGTTCTAGTTCGACATTGGAACGCGTTCTAGTTCGACATTGAAACGCGTTCTAGTTCGACATTGCAAAGCGTTCTAGTTCGACATTGCAACGCGTTCTAGTTCGACATTGCAACGCGTTCTAGTTCGACCATGGAACAAGTTCTAGTTCGACCATGGAACGCGTTCTAGTTCGACATTGGAACGCGTTCTAGTTCGACATTGCAACGCGTTCTAGTTCGATATTGCAACGCGTTCTAGTTCGACATTGCAACGCGTTCTAGTTCGACATTGAAACGCGTTCTAGTTCGACATTGCAACGCGTTCTATTTCGACATTGCAACGCGTTCTAGTTCGACATTGAAACGCGTTCTAGTTCGACATTGCAACGCGTTCTAGTTCGACATTGCAACGCGTTCTAGTTCGACCATGGAACGCGTTCTAGTTCGACATTGCAACGCGTTCTAGTTCGACATTGGAACGCGTTCTAGTTCGACATTGGAACGCGTTCTAGTTCGACATTGGAACGCGTTCTAGTTCGACATTGCAACGCGTTCTAGTTCGACCATGGAACGCGTTCTAGTTCGACATTGGAACGCGTTCTAGTTCGACATTGGAACGCGTTCTAGTTCGACATTGCAACGCGTTCTAGTTCGACCATGGAACGCGTTCTAGTTCGACATTGGAACGCGTTCTAGTTCGACATTGCAACGCGTTCTAGTTCGACATTGCAACGCGTTCTAGTTCGACATTGCAACGCGTTCTAGTTCGACATTGCAACGCGTTCTAGTTCGACATTGCAACGCGTTCTAGTTCGACATTGCAACGCGTTCTAGTTCGACCATGGAACGCGTTCTAGTTCGACCATGGAACGCGTTCTAGTTCGACCATGGAACGCGTTCTAGTTCGACCATGGAACGCGTTCTAGTTCGACATTGGAACGCGTTCTAGTTCGACATTGGAACGCGTTCTAGTTCGACATTGCAACGCGTTCTAGTTCGACATTGCAACGCGTTCTAGTTCGACCATGGAACGCGTTCTAGTTCGACCATGGAACGCGTTCTAGTTCGACATTGGAACGCGTTCTAGTTCGACATTGCAACGCGTTCTAGTTCGACATTGCAAAGCGTTCTAGTTCGACATTGCAACGCGTTCTAGTTCGACATTGCAACGCGTTCTAGTTCGACCATGGAACGCGTTCTAGTTCGACCATGGAACGCGTTCTAGTTCGACATTGGAACGCGTTCTAGTTCGACATTGCAACGCGTTCTAGTTCGATATTGCAACGCGTTCTAGTTCGACATTGCAACGCGTTCTAGTTCGACATTGAAACCCGTTCTAGTTCGACATTGCAACGCGTTCTATTTCGACATTGCAACGCGTTCTAGTTCGACATTGAAACGCGTTCTAGTTGGACATTGCAACGCGTTCTAGTTCGACATTGCAACGCGTTCTAGTTCGACCATGGAACGCGTTCTAGTTCGACATTGCAACGCGTTCTAGTTCGACATTGGAACGCGTTCTAGTTCGACATTGGAACGCGTTCTAGTTCCACATTGGAACGCGTTCTAGTTCGACATTGCAACGCGTTCTAGTTCGACCATGGAACGCGTTCTAGTTCGACATTGGAACGCGTTCTAGTTCGACATTGCAACGCGTTCTAGTTCGACATTGCAACGAGTTCTAGTTCGACATTGCAACGCGTTCTAGTTCGACATTGCAACGAGTTCTAGTTCGACATTGCAACGCGTTCAAGTTCGACCATGGAACGCGTTCTAGTTCGACATTGGAACGCGTTCTAGTTCGACATTGGAACGCGTTCTAGTTCGACATTGGAACGCGTTCTAGTTCGACATTGCAACGCGTTCTAGTTCGACATTGCAAAGCGTTCTAGTTCGACATTGCAACGCGTTCTAGTTCGACATTGCAACGCGTTCTAGTTCGACCATGGAACGCGTTCTAGTTCGACCATGGAACGCGTTCTAGTTCGACATTGGAACGCGTTCTAGTTCGACATTGCAACTTGTTCTAGTTCGATATTGCAACGCGTTCTAGTTCGACATTGCAACGCGTTCTAGTTCGACATTGAAACGCGTTCTAGTTCGACATTGCAACGCGTTCTATTTCGACATTGCAACGCGTTCTAGTTCGACATTGAAACGCGTTCTAGTTCGACATTGCAACGCGTTCTAGTTCGACATTGCAACGCGTTCTAGTTCGACCATGGAACGCGTTCTAGTTCGACATTGCAACGCGTTCTAGTTCGACATTGGAACGCGTTCTAGTTCGACATTGGAACGCGTTCTAGTTCGACATTGGAACGCGTTCTAGTTCGACATTGCAACGCGTTCTAGTTCGACCATGGAACGCGTTCTAGTTCGACATTGGAACGCGTTCTAGTTCGACATTGCAACGCGTTCTAGTTCGACATTGCAACGAGTTCTAGTTCGACATTGCAACGCGTTCTAGTTCGACATTGCAACGAGTTCTAGTTCGACATTGCAACGAGTTCTAGTTCGACATTGCAACGCGTTCTAGTTCGACCATGGAACGCTTTCTAGTTCGACCATGGAACGCGTTCTAGTTCGACATTGGAACGCGTTCTAGTTCGACATTGGAACGCGTTCTAGTTCGACATTGCAACGCGTTCTAGTTCGGCATTGCAAAGCGTTCTAGTTCGACATTGCAACGCGTTCTAGTTCGACATTGCAACGCATTCTAGTTCGACCATGGAACGCGTTCTAGTTCGACCATGGAACGCGTTCTAGTTCGACATTGGAACGCGTTCTAGTTCGACATTGGAACGCGTTCTAGTTCGACATTGCAACGCGTTCTAGTTCGACATTGCAACGCGTTCTAGTTCGACATTGCAACGCGTTCTAGTTCGACATTGCAACGCGCTCTAGTTCGACATTGCAACGCGTTCTAGTTCGACATTGCAACGCGTTCTAGTTCGACCATGGAACGCGTTCTAGTTCGACCATGGAACGCGTTCTAGTTCGACCATGGAACGCGTTCTAGTTCGACCATGGAACGCGTTCTAGTTCGACCATGGAACGCGTTCTAGTTCGACCATGGAACGCGTTCTAGTTCGACATTGAAACGCGTTCTAGTTCGACATTGCAACGCGTTCTAGTTCGACATTGCAACGCGTTCTAGTTCGACCATGGAACGCGTTCTAGTTCGACCATGGAACGCGATCTAGTTCGACATTGGAACGCGTTCTAGTTCGACATTGCAACGCGTTCTAGTTCGACATTGCAACGCGTTCTAGTTCGACATTGCAACGCGTTCTAGTTCGACATTGCAACGCGTTCTAGTTCGACCATGGAACGCGTTCTAGTTCGACCATGGAACGCAATCTAGTTCGACCATGGAACGCGTTCTAGTTCGACCATGGAACGCGTTCTAGTTCGACATTGGAACGCGTACTAGTTCGACATTGGAACGCGTTCTAGTTCGACATTGGAACGCGTTCTAGTTCGACATTGCAACGCGTTCTAGTTCGACCATGGAACGCGTTCTATTTCGACCATGGAACGCGTTCTAGTTCGACATTGGAACGCGTTCTAGTTCGACATTGGAACGCGTTCTAGTTCGACCATGGAACGCGTTCTAGTTCGACATTTTAACGCGTTGTAGTTCGACATTGGAACGCGTTCTAGTTCGACATTGGAACGCGTTCTAGTTCGACATTGCAACGCGTTCTAGTTCGACATTGCAACGCGTTCTAGTTCGACATTGCAACGCGTTCTAGTTCGACATTGCAACGCGTTCTAGTTCGACCATGGAACGCGTTCTAGTTCGATCATGGAACGCGTTCTAGTTCGACCATGGAACGCGTTCTAGTTCGACCATGGAACGCGTTCTAGTTCGACATTGGAACGCGTTCTAGTTCGACATTGGAACGCGTTCTAGTTCGACATTGGAACGCGTTCTAGTTCGACATTGCAACGCGTTCTAGTTCGACCATGGAACGCGTTCTAGTTCGACATTGGAACGCGTTCTAGTTCGACATTGCAACGCGTTCTAGTTCGACATTGCAACGAGTTCTAGTTCGACATTGCAACGCGTTCTAGTTCGACATTGCAACGAGTTCTAGTTCGACATTGCAACGCGTTCTAGTTCGACATTGCAACGAGTTCTAGTTCGACATTGCAACGCGTTCTAGTTCGACATTGGAACGCGTTCTAGTTCGACATTGGAACGCGTTCTAGTTCGACATTGCAAAGCGTTCTAGTTCGACATTGCAACGCGTTCTAGTTCGACATTGCAACGCATTCTAGTTCGACCATGGAACGCGTTCTAGTTCGACCATGGAACGCGTTCTAGTTCGACCATGGAACGCGATCTAGTTCGGCATTGGAACGCGTTCTAGTTCGACATTGCAACGCGTTCTAGTTCGACATTGCAACGCGTTCTAGTTCGACATTGCAACGCGTTCTAGTTCGACATTGCAACGCGTTCTAGTTCGACCATGGAACGCGTTCTAGTTCGACCATGGAACGCGTTCTAGTTCGACCATGGAACGCGTTCTAGTTCGACATTGGAACGCGTTCTAGTTCGACATTGGAACGCGTTCTAGTTCGACATTGGAACGCGTTCTAGTTCGACATTGGAACGCGTTCTAGTTCGACATTGCAACGCGTTCTAGTTCGACCATGGAACGCGTTCTAGTTCGACATTGGAACGCGTTCTAGTTCGACCATGGAACGCGTTCTAGTTCGACATTGGAACGCGTTCTAGTTCGACATTGCAACGCGTTCTAGTTCGACATTGCAACGAGTTCTAGTTCGACATTGCAACGCGTTCTAGTTCGACATTGCAACGAGTTCTAGTTCGACATTGCAACGCGTTCTAGTTCGACATTGCAACGAGTTCTAGTTCGACATTGCAACGCGTTCTAGTTCGACCATGGAACGCTTTCTAGTTCGACCATGGAACGCGTTCTAGTTCGACATTGGAACGCGTTCTAGTTCGACATTGGAACGCGTTCTAGTTCGACATTGCAACGCGTTCTAGTTCGACATTGCAAAGCGTTCTAGTTCGACATTGCAACGCGTTCTAGTTCGACATTGCAACGCATTCTAGTTCGACCATGGAACGCGTTCTAGTTCGACCATGGAACGCGTTCTAGTTCGACATTGGAACGCGTTCTAGTTCGACATTGGAACGCGTTCTAGTTCGACATTGCAACGCGTTCTAGTTCGACCATGGAACGCGTTCTAGTTCGACATTGGAACGCGTTCTAGTTCGACCATGGAACGCGTTCTAGTTCGACATTGCAACGCGTTCTAGTTCGACATTGCAACGCGTTCTAGTTCGACATTGCAACGCGCTCTAGTTCGACATTGCAACGCGTTCTAGTTCGACATTGCAACGCGTTCTAGTTCGACCATGGAACGCGTTCTAGTTCGACATTGGAACGCGTTCTAGTTCGACATTGGAACGCGTTCTAGTTCGACATTGGAACGCGTTCTAGTTCGACATTGGAACGCGTTCTAGTTCGACATTGCAACGCGTTCTAGTTCGACCATGGAACGCGTTCTAGTTCGACATTGGAACGCGTTCTAGTTCGACCATGGAACGCGTTCTAGTTCGACATTGCAACGCGTTCTAGTTCGACATTGCAACGCGTTCTAGTTCGACATTGCAACGCGCTCTAGTTCGACATTGCAACGCGTTCTAGTTCGACATTGCAACGCGTTCTAGTTCGACCATGGAACGCGTTCTAGTTCGACCATGGAACGCGTTCTAGTTCGACCATGGAACGCGTTCTAGTTCGACCATGGAACGCGTTCTAGTTCGACCATGGAACGCGTTCTAGTTCGACCATGGAACGCGTTCTAGTTCGACATTGAAACGCGTTCTAGTTCGACATTGCAACGCGTTCTAGTTCGACATTGCAACGCGTTCTAGTTCGACCATGGAACGCGTTCTAGTTCGACCATGGAACGCGATCTAGTTCGACATTGGAACGCGTTCTAGTTCGACATTGCAACGCGTTCTAGTTCGACCATGGAACGCGTTCTAGTTCGACCATGGAACGCGATCTAGTTCGACATTGGAACGCGTTCTAGTTCGACATTGCAACGCGTTCTAGTTCGACATTGCAACGCGTTCTAGTTCGACATTGCAACGCGTTCTAGTTCGACATTGCAACGCGTTCTAGTTCGACCATGGAACGCGTTCTAGTTCGACCATGGAACGCGTTCTAGTTCGACCATGGAACGCGTTCTAGTTCGACATTGGAACGCGTTCTAGTTCGACATTGGAACGCGTTCTAGTTCGACATTGGAACGCGTTCTAGTTCGACATTGGAACGCGTTCTAGTTCGACATTGCAACGCGTTCTAGTTCGACCATGGAACGCGTTCTATTTCGACCATGGAACGCGTTCTAGTTCGACATTGGAACGCGTTCTAGTTCGACATTGGAACGCGTTCTAGTTCGACCATGGAACGCGTTCTAGTTCGACATTGGAACGCGTTGTAGTTCGACATTGGAACGCGTTCTAGTTCGACATTGGAACGCGTTCTAGTTCGACATTGCAACGCGTTCTAGTTCGACATTGCAACGCGTTCTAGTTCGACATTGCAACGCGTTCTAGTTCGACATTGCAACGCGTTCTAGTTCGACCATGGAACGCGTTCTAGTTCGACCATGGAACGCGTTCTAGTTCGACCATGGAACGCGTTCTAGTTCGACCATGGAACGCGTTCTAGTTCGACCATGGAACGCGTTCTAGTTCGACATTGGAACGCGTTCTAGTTCGACATTGGAACGCGTTCTAGTTCGACATTGGAACGCGTTCTAGTTCGACATTGGAACGTGTTCTAGTTCGACATTGCAACGCGTTCTAGTTCGACCATGGAACGCGTTCTATTTCGACCATGGAACGCGTTCTAGTTCGACATTGGAACGCGTTCTAGTTCGACATTGGAACGCGTTCTAGTTCGACCATGGAACGCGTTCTAGTTCGACCATGGAACGCGTTCTAGTTCGACCATGGAACGCGTTCTAGTTCGACATTGCAACGCGTTCTAGTTCGACATTGCAACGCGTTCTAGTTCGACCATGGAACGCGTTCTAGTTCGACCATGGAACGCGTTCTAGTTCGACCATGGAACGCGTTCTAGTTCGACCATGGAACGCGTTCTAGTTCGACCATGGAACGCGTTCTAGTTCGACATTGGAACGCGTTCTAGTTCGACATTGGAACGCGTTCTAGTTCGACATTGCAACGCGTTCTAGTTCGACATTGCAACGCGTTCTAGTTCGACATTGCAACGCGTTCTAGTTCGACATTGCAACGCGTTCTAGTTCGACCATGGAACGCGTTCTAGTTCGACCATGGAACGCGTTCTAGTTCGACATTGGAACGCGTTCTAGTTCGACATTGCAACGCGTTCTAGTTCGACATTGCAAAGCGTTCTAGTTCGACATTGCAACGCGTTCTAGTTCGACATTGCAACGCGTTCTAGTTCGACCATGGAACGCGTTCTAGTTCGACATTGGAACGCGTTCTAGTTCGACATTGCAACGCGTTCTAGTTCGATATTGCAACGCGTTCTAGTTCGACATTGCAACGCGTTCTAGTTCGACATTGAAACGCGTTCTAGTTCGACATTGCAACGCGTTCTAGTTCGACATTGCAACGCGTTCTAGTTCGACATTGAAACGCCTTCTAGTTCGACATTGCAACGCGTTCTAGTTCGACCATGGAACGCGTTCTAGTTCGACATTGCAACGCGTTCTAGTTCGACATTGAAACGCGTTCTAGTTCGACATTGCAACGCGTTCTAGTTCGACATTGCAACGCGTTCTAGTTCGACATTGAAACGCGTTCTAGTTCGACATTGCAACGCGTTCTAGTTCGACCATGGAACGCGTTCTAGTTCGACATTGGAACGCGTTCTAGTTCGACATTGCAACGCGTTCTAGTTCGACCATGGAACGCGTTCTATTTCGACCATGGAACGCGTTCTAGTTCGACATTGGAACGCGTTCTAGTTCGACATTGGAACGCGTTCTAGTTCGACATTGGAACGCGTTCTAGTTCGACATTTTAACGCGTTGTAGATCGACATTGGAACGCGTTCTAGTTCGACATTGGAACGCGTTCTAGTTCGACATTGCAACGCGTTCTAGTTCGACATTGCAACGCGTTCTAGTTCGACATTGCAACGCGTTCTAGTTCGACATTGCAACGCGTTCTAGTTCGACCATGCAACGCGTTCTAGTTCGACCATGGAACGCGTTCTAGTTCGACCATGGAACGCGTTCTAGTTCGACCATGGAACGCGTTCTAGTTCGACCATGGAACGCGTTCTAGTTCGACATTGGAACGCGTTCTAGTTCGACATTGGAACGCGTTCTAGTTCGACATTGCAACGCGTTCTAGTTCGACCATGGAACGCGTTCTAGTTCGACATTGGAACGCGTTCTAGTTCGACATTGCAACGCGTTCTAGTTCGACATTGCAACGAGTTCTAGTTCGACATTGCAACGCGTTCTAGTTCGACATTGCAACGAGTTCTAGTTCGACATTGCAACGCGTTCTAGTTCGACATTGCAACGAGTTCTAGTTCGACATTGCAACGCGTTCTAGTTCGACATTGGAACGCGTTCTAGTTCGACATTGGAACGCGTTCTAGTTCGACATTGCAAAGCGTTCTAGTTCGACATTGCAACGCGTTCTAGTTCGACATTGCAACGCATTCTAGTTCGACCATGGAACGCGTTCTAGTTCGACCATGGAACGCGTTCTAGTTCGACCATGGAACGCGATCTAGTTCGGCATTGGAACGCGTTCTAGTTCGACATTGCAACGCGTTCTAGTTCGACATTGCAACGCGTTCTAGTTCGACATTGCAACGCGTTCTAGTTCGACATTGCAACGCGTTCTAGTTCGACATTGCAACGCGTTCTAGTTCGACCATGGAACGCGTTCTAGTTCGACCATGGAACGCGTTCTAGTTCGACCATGGAACGCGTTCTAGTTCGACATTGGAACGCGTTCTAGTTCGACATTGGAACGCGTTCTAGTTCGACATTGGAACGCGTTCTAGTTCGACATTGGAACGCGTTCTAGTTCGACATTGGAACGCGTTCTAGTTCGACATTGGAACGCGTTCTAGTTCGACCATGGAACGCGTTCTAGTTCGACATTGGAACGCGTTCTAGTTCGACCATGGAACGCGTTCTAGTTCGACATTGGAACGCGTTCTAGTTCGACATTGCAACGCGTTCTAGTTCGACATTGCAACGAGTTCTAGTTCGACATTGCAACGCGTTCTAGTTCGACATTGCAACGAGTTCTAGTTCGACATTGCAACGCGTTCTAGTTCGACATTGCAACGAGTTCTAGTTCGACATTGCAACGCGTTCTAGTTCGACCATGGAACGCTTTCTAGTTCGACCATGGAACGCGTTCTAGTTCGACATTGGAACGCGTTCTAGTTCGACATTGGAACGCGTTCTAGTTCGACATTGCAACGCGTTCTAGTTCGACATTGCAAAGCGTTCTAGTTCGACATTGCAACGCGTTCTAGTTCGACATTGCAACGCATTCTAGTTCGACCATGGAACGCGTTCTAGTTCGACCATGGAACGCGTTCTAGTTCGACATTGGAACGCGTTCTAGTTCGACATTGGAACGCGTTCTAGTTCGACATTGCAACGCGTTCTAGTTCGACATTGCAACGCGTTCTAGTTCGACATTGCAACGCGTTCTAGTTCGACATTGCAACGCGCTCTAGTTCGACATTGCAACGCGTTCTAGTTCGACATTGCAACGCGTTCTAGTTCGACCATGGAACGCGTTCTAGTTCGACCATGGAACGCGTTCTAGTTCGACCATGGAACGCGTTCTAGTTCGACCATGGAACGCGTTCTAGTTCGACATTGCAACGCGTTCTAGTTCGACCATGGAACGCGTTCTAGTTCGACATTGAAACGCGTTCTAGTTCGACATTGCAACGCGTTCTAGTTCGACATTGCAACGCGTTCTAGTTCGACCATGGAACGCGTTCTAGTTCGACCATGGAACGCGATCTAGTTCGACATTGGAACGCGTTCTAGTTCGACATTGCAACGCGTTCTAGTTCGACCATGGAACGCGTTCTAGTTCGACCATGGAACGCGATCTAGTTCGACATTGGAACGCGTTCTAGTTCGACATTGCAACGCGTTCTAGTTCGACATTGCAACGCGTTCTAGTTCGACATTGCAACGCGTTCTAGTTCGACATTGCAACGCGTTCTAGTTCGACCATGGAACGCGTTCTAGTTCGACCATGGAACGCGTTCTAGTTCGACCATGGAACGCGTTCTAGTTCGACATTGGAACGCGTTCTAGTTCGACATTGGAACGCGTTCTAGTTCGACATTGGAACGCGTTCTAGTTCGACATTGGAACGCGTTCTAGTTCGACATTGCAACGCGTTCTAGTTCGACCATGGAACGCGTTCTATTTCGACCATGGAACGCGTTCTAGTTCGACATTGGAACGCGTTCTAGTTCGACATTGGAACGCGTTCTAGTTCGACCATGGAACGCGTTCTAGTTCGACATTGGAACGCGTTGTAGTTCGACATTGGAACGCGTTCTAGTTCGACATTGGAACGCGTTCTAGTTCGACATTGCAACGCGTTCTAGTTCGACATTGCAACGCGTTCTAGTTCGACATTGCAACGCGTTCTAGTTCGACATTGCAACGCGTTCTAGTTCGACCATGGAACGCGTTCTAGTTCGACCATGGAACGCGTTCTAGTTCGACCATGGAACGCGTTCTAGTTCGACCATGGAACGCGTTCTAGTTCGACCATGGAACGCGTTCTAGTTCGACATTGGAACGCGTTCTAGTTCGACATTGGAACGCGTTCTAGTTCGACATTGGAACGCGTTCTAGTTCGACATTGGAACGTGTTCTAGTTCGACATTGCAACGCGTTCTAGTTCGACCATGGAACGCGTTCTATTTCGACCATGGAACGCGTTCTAGTTCGACATTGGAACGCGTTCTAGTTCGACATTGGAACGCGTTCTAGTTCGACCATGGAACGCGTTCTAGTTCGACCATGGAACGCGTTCTAGTTCGACCATGGAACGCGTTCTAGTTCGACCATGGAACGCGTTCTAGTTCGACATTGCAACGCGTTCTAGTTCGACCATGGAACGCGTTCTAGTTCGACCATGGAACGCGTTCTAGTTCGACATTGGAACGCGTTCTAGTTCGACATTGGAACGCGTTCTAGTTCGACATTGCAACGCGTTCTAGTTCGACATTTCAACGCGTTCTAGTTCGACATTGCAACGCGTTCTAGTTCGACATTGCAACGCGTTCTAGTTCGACATTGCAACGCGTTCTAGTTCGACATTGCAACGCGTTCTAGTTCGACCATGGAACGCGTTCTAGTTCGACCATGGAACGCGTTCTAGTTCGACCATGGAACGCGTTCTAGTTCGACCATGGAACGCGTTCTAGTTCGACCATGGAACGCGTTCTAGTTCGACATTGGAACGCGTTCTAGTTCGACATTGGAACGCGTTCTAGTTCGACATTGCAACGCGTTCTAGTTCGACATTGCAACGCGTTCTAGTTCGACCATGGAACGCGTTCTAGTTCGACCATGGAACGCGTTCTAGTTCGACATTGGAACGCGTTCTAGTTCGACATTGCAACGCGTTCTAGTTCGACATTGCAAAGCGTTCTAGTTCGACATTGCAACGCGTTCTAGTTCGACATTGCAACGCGTTCTAGTTCGACCATGGAACGCGTTCTAGTTCGACCATGGAACGCGTTCTAGTTCGACATTGGAACGCGTTCTAGTTCGACATTGCAACGCGTTCTAGTTCGATATTGCAACGCGTTCTAGTTCGACATTGCAACGCGTTCTAGTTCGACATTGAAACGCGTTCTAGTTCGACATTGCAACGCGTTCTAGTTCGACATTGCAACGCGTTCTAGTTCGACATTGAAACGCGTTCTAGTTCGACATTGCAACGCGTTCTAGTTCGACATTGCAACGCGTTCTAGTTCGACCATGGAACGCGTTCTAGTTCGACATTGCAACGCGTTCTAGTTCGACATTGGAACGCGTTCTAGTTCGACATTGGAACGCGTTCTAGTTCGACATTGCAACGCGTTCTAGTTCGACCATGGAACGCGTTCTAGTTCGACATTGGAACGCGTTCTAGTTCGACATTGCAACGCGTTCTAGTTCGACATTGCAACGAGTTCTAGTTCGACATTGCAACGCGTTCTAGTTCGACCATGGAACGCGTTCTAGTTCGACCATGGAACGCGTTCTAGTTCGACATTGGAACGCGTTCTAGTTCGACATTGGAACGCATTCTAGTTCGACATTGCAACGCGTTCTAGTTCGACATTGCAACGCGTTCTAGTTCGACATTGCAACGCGTTCTAGTTCGACATTGCAACGCGTTCTAGTTCGACATTGCAACGCGTTCTAGTTCGACATTGCAACGCGTTCTAGTTCGACATTGCAACGCGTTCTAGTTCGACCATGGAACGCGTTCTAGTTCGACCATGGAACGCGTTCTAGTTCGACCATGGAACGCGTTCTAGTTCGACCATGGAACGCGTTCTAGTTCGACATTGGAACGCGTTCTAGTTCGACATTGGAACGCGTTCTAGTTCGACATTGCAACGCGTTCTAGTTCGACCATGGAACGCGTTCTAGTTCGACCATGGAACGCGATCTAGTTCGACATTGGAACGCGTTCTAGTTCGACATTGCAACGCGTTCTAGTTCGACATTGCAACGCGTTCTAGTTCGACATTGCAACGCGTTCTAGTTCGACCATGGAACGCGTTCTAGTTCGACCATGGAACGCGTTCAAGTTCGACCATGGAACGCGTTCTAGTTCGACATTGGAACGCGTTCTAGTTCGACATTGCAACGCGTTCTAGTTCGATATTGCTACGCGTTCTAGTTCGACATTGCAACGCGTTCTAGTTCGACATTGAAACGCGTTCTAGTTCGACATTGCAACGCGTTCTAGTTCGACATTGCAACGCGTTCTAGTTCGACATTGCAACGCGTTCTAGTTCGACCATGGAACGCGTTCTAGTTCGACCATGGAACGCGTTCTAGTTCGACCATGGAACGCGTTCTAGTTCGATCATGGAACGCGTTCTAGTTCGACCATGGAACGTGTTCTAGTTCGACTATGGAACGCGTTCTAGTTCGACTATGGAACGCGTTCTAGTTCGACATTGGAACGCGTTCTAGTTCGACATTGCAACGCGTTCTAGTTCGACATTGCAACGCGTTCTAGTTCGACATTGCAACGCGTTCTAGTTAGACTATGGAACGCGTTCTAGTTCGACATTGGAACGCGTTCTAGTTCGACATTGCAACGCGTTCAAGTTCGACATTGCAACGCGTTCTAGTTCGACATTGCAACGCGTTCTAGTTCGACATTGCAACGCGTTCTAGTTCGACATTGCAACGCGTTCTAGTTCGACCATGGAACGCGTTCTAGTTCGACATTGGAACGCGTTCTAGTTCGACATTGGAACGCGTTCTAGTTCGACATTGGAACGCGTTCTAGTTCGACATTGGAACGCGTTCTAGTTCGACATTGGAACGCGTTCTAGTTCGACCATGGAACGCGTTCTAGTTCGACATTGGAACGCGTTCTAGTTCGACATTGCAACGCGTTCTAGTTCGACATTGCAACGCGTTCTAGTTCGACATTGGAACGCGTTCTAGTTCGACATTGGAACGCGTTCTAGTTCGACATTGGAACGCGTTCTAGTTCGACATTGCAACGCGTTCTAGTTCGACATTGCAACGCGTTCTAGTTCGACATTGCAACGCGTTCTAGTTCGACATTGCAACGCGTTCTAGTTCGACATTGCAACGCGTTCTAGTTCGACCATGGAACGCGTTCTAGTTCGACCATGGAACGCGTTCTAGTTCGACCATGGAACGCGTTCTAGTTCGACATTGGAACGCGTTCTAGTTCGACATTGCAACGCGTTCTAGTTCGACCATGGAACGCGTTCTAGTTCGACCATGGAACGTGTTCTAGTTCGACCATGGAACGCGTTCTAGTTCGACATTGAAACGCGTTCTAGTTCGACATTGAAACGCGTTCTAGTTCGACATTGCAACGCGTTCTAGTTCGACATTGCAACGCGTTCTAGTTCGACATTGCAACGCGTTCTAGTTCGACATTGCAACGCGTTCTAGTTCGACATTGCAACGCGTTCTAGTTCGACATTGCAACGCGTTCTAGTTCGACCATGGAACGCGTTCTAGTTCGACCATGGAACGCGTTCTAGTTTGACCATGGAACGCGTTCTAGTTCGACATTGGAACGCGTTCTAGTTCGACATTGCAACGCGTTCTAGTTCGATATTGCAACGCGTTCTAGTTCGACATTGCAACGCGTTCTAGTTCGACATTGAAACGCGTTCTAGTTCGACATTGCAACGCGTTCTAGTTCGACATTGCAACGCGTTCTAGTTCGACATTGCAACGCGTTCTAGTTCGACATTGCAACGCGTTCTAGTTCGACATTGCAACGCGTTCTAGTTCGACATTGCAACGCGTTCTAGTTCGACATTGCAACGCGTTCTAGTTCGACATTGCAACGCGTTCTAGTTCGACCATGGAACGCGTTCTAGTTCGACCATGGAACGCGTTCTAGTTCGACCATGGAACGCGTTCTAGTTTGACCATGGAACGCGTTCTAGTTCGACATTGGAACGCCTTCTAGTTCGACATTGCAACGCGTTCTAGTTCGATATTGCAACGCGTTCTAGTTCGACATTGCAACGCGTTCTAGTTCGACATTGAAACGCGTTCTAGTTCGACATTGCAACGCGTTCTAGTTCGACATTGCAACGCGTTCTAGTTCGACATTGCAACGCGTTCTAGTTCGACATTGCAACGCGTTCTAGTTCGACATTGCAACGCGTTCTAGTTCGACATTGCAACGCGTTCTAGTTCGACATTGGAACGCGTTCTAGTTCGACATTGCAACGCGTTCTAGTTCGACATTGCAACGCGTTCTAGTTCGACATTGCAACGCGTTCTAGTTCGACATTGCAACGCGTTCTAGTTCGACATTGCAACGCGTTCTAGTTCGACATTGCAACGCGTTCTAGTTCGACCATGGAACGCGTTCTAGTTCGACATTGGAACGCGTTCTAGTTCGACATTGCAACGCGTTCTAGTTCGACATTGCAACGCGTTCTAGTTCGACATTGGAACGCGTTCTAGTTAATTTTTACGTTGATATTGGCCAAATAATAACATATTCTTAGTCGCTGTTTAGACAAAAATATTTAATCTGAATCTTTTAAAAGTTTATTTTCATATTTCCGAAACAATCATGGCAACTTGTTAATAAGATTAGTGACTGAAACGAATAATTTCCGCGAGTCAATTCCAAAAACAATTTTTTGGATATATTCCATAGTTTTTGCCAGGCCTTTAGGATACTGTATAAGTGAAATACGTAGTACGAACTAAAGAGTGCCAATGTTGCTCTTTTCAATGATGTGCAACACCAGACGTTTTCTTCAATTGATAAGTTTACATCGCTTTTGAAGAAATTAGTTGTATCCAGTATTATTACTGGTGTAACAGGTTTTTTAGCAGTCTTAAGTAAGAAAATATATTAGAATAATTATAGTTACTCATAAATAAACATTTTTGGACCATGGTGTGGTATAACAATAATAAAAGGTTTAGTAGAAAACGACGGATACTTCATGGTCTAGTTAATTTTAAAAACATATGATCATCGCAAGCTTTTGGGTTATTAATAACGCTTGACAAGGGGTCACGGACCCGAAAGCTTGCGATTTTAATATGTTTTTGAAATAAACTAGACCCTGAAGTATCCATCGTGCTCTAAACCTTTTATTATAATTATAGTTACTGGCTGTACGTGACGAAGGTGACCCCCGGGTATACTTACAGCTTCAAAAACATAAAAAGATGGCTCTTTTCTTTTAGTAACGATGGTAGTAACAGAATAGCGGTGTCAATTTCGTAATCTAATTTCATTGATCAATTAATGCACATTAGCGACAGATATTGAAACGAACTTATTCATTAGCCTTTTTCATTAAATAATTGTTACCTTCTAAAACACTTTTCGTGACTATGTCTTTTTGGTTTTCTAGATGTTGCAATATATCCGTGTTGCATGTTTTAGCCAAGTCAAAAAAATGCTTGGAGTTTTTTTTTTGAAATGGTTAGTAAATACATTTTCAATTTCCTGAGAAGATTTGTTACAAACGCGTCCAAGTTCATCAGTAGTATAGGGCTACATTTCGTACCACGGTAGAGGTATAAAGTAGGAGCGTGGGAACTGGGTCATGGGAACTGGAGCACGCCGCCGCGGTGAATCTTCGCGAGATCCCCGCGCGCGAGTTCCTTCCCCCCTGAGCCTCACCCCCGCGGGGTTCCCCGCGCGCGCCGCGAGTTCCTTCCCCCATTTTAACTCCGCGCGCGGCGCTAGTTTCGTACTATTCAATTCCAGGAAAAATTCTATTGTTAAATTCTTACTATTTACTGAGATTTTATACTGAGACTATCCCTTTCGTATTTTATACTGAGACTATCCCTTTAGTTTTTTATCCTGAGACTGTCCTTTTAAAGAATTAAGAGGTGTTTTTCCTCGGTAGCATCAAACCTTAACCTTTCTGTTTTCAAACCTTACGTGTGACTAATCAGTAATAGGGAATATTTATTCAACAACACGAACTGGCTATAATACGTTTTATTCAATGCCTTCAAATATATATCAGTTTAGTTTTTAAATCTATTACATCGTTTACAATGTAGTTGTAAAGAAATGGTTCATCAATAGGTAGATTAGTACCAAAATCTTTGCGAAACTTTTCAATGACATTATCGTAGTTAATTACTTTTAAAGCTTTCACTAGGTTTTTTTCGACCCTTTCGTTCCAGTCAGTTTCTTCGGACTCGCACATAATATCGTGGGCTATTTTGTTTTGGCAAGAGGTATTGTCGCAGCATTGGGTCATCTCCAATAAGATTTCTGTTACGTTTTTCAGAATCGCTTCTCTCATAGTATCAACGGCTCTTGTTTTTTCGTGTAGCTCTAAGTCTATGAGGGCTTTAATTTTCTTCAAATAATCGCAACTAGATTGGTTAAAGGAAATGCCCCCGCTTGTAGCGTACAAAATGTTGTATTTTTCTCGACATCCTCTCGTGTATTTTCAAATGTCAAATATATGACCTTTGCGGTTTACGAAGCATTCTAGCTTTAAATTGGTAGTAGTTGGATGTAGCCAGACGGAAAACCTCGGCGAATTTCCTTTGAAGAAAGCGTCGATTTCGTTGGAAAACTCCCAAATATTAGACCAAACGTGTTTCTTTAATGATATTTGTACACGAGTGTCGGTACGTCTAAAATATACCTTTGGGGTCGTGACATTACCAACCCAAACTTCTACTTTCTCCGAAATATTGTGAACTTGGTTCATTTTAAAGCGGTTAAGAAATGACGATTTCGACGTTGAGTTCCTACCTAATATAGTTTTTCCTCAAAGTTCAGGTGATCTCCAAAAAAGAGTAATACGAATGACGTCATATCTAATTCAACCAATCAATGCGCCTATATTATAACTGTTCGACGAATGACGTCTATTATAACAGTTCGACGAATGACGTCATATTTGCCTTAAGTTTTACTCTAATGATACAAACGTTTTTATTGTTACATTGGGACTATTTGTTACAAACTTCTATTGTTAAAGTTAGATTATTTTTTTTTTTAGGGTCGACGGCATAAGCATTTTCTAATGGCATAGAATTAAGGCGATATTTACAAAGTCACGTCCTGTTCTTATGGAATATTTACAAGTCAGCTATATAAAAAGTAAATGGAAAGACCTATGTTTGTATTAAGAAGTGCTAAGCTTATTGGCTGACTTAACCATCTGGGTAGAAGGTTTAAAAAACTAACCAATTACAAATTATGTACTAGAACGTTTATAGCACGTGATTTTACTGTTACAAGCACTTCTTGGAATCGGAAGTTTCTTAGAAATCAGTTAAACGCGGTCATTTAGAGGTCTTACAAGTTATCTAAAATTTCAATAGAAAAATGGTCAAAATTTTTTAAAAAAGGCTTTTTGTTTTCAACTAGGTTTAAAGTTTTTGATGAAAATGATTTTAAGTACGAGTGCAAAATATAATTTGTGTGGATATAGTGGTTTCAAGCGTGTAATTTTCGAGTAAAAAACCACGTCTGTTTTTGTGATCATCAACTTAAATAAGGAATACATATATTCACATTGAAAGGTAACATTTTTTGCTATATTTAAATTAGTTTTGGGGTGCCTAATTTTTGAAATGTGCACTTTAATAAATTTCAAGGAAAATATTCTAAAAGTGAACTATCGTTATGAGTTATAAACGTGACAGGGTGTTAGCCACTAAAATAAAATCAATATACATGACAAAAATGGGTAATGAACGATAAATAAACGAACTCCTCCTACTCTTCATTTAAATTAGCAATGCGTATAGAGCTTCATCTATTTAGTTGTCTTAAATGGCAGAAAATCCAACCCTTTTCTTATGAAACAAAAGTCATACCATCCTGTTAACTGGAAATGGTAGCTGTAAAACCCTTTCGCTAGGAATGCGAGATGTAAAACCCTTTTCTCTAGAAATGAAAACAATGTATCTGACTGAGAATTTAAGTTTATTATACTACAATTTACAATACTTATTATTCATTTCCGTAAAAAAAATTAATGTAAAAAAGATACACGAGCCACTTTAGTATGAGTTACCTCTTCTTGGTCTCTAAATGTAAATGATCTACGATTGCTAATAGTATGCCAGCCGGTATTATGCGAACAAAATTCCTCTCTATACATATTAAATGAAGGTTTTTTTATGCAATTACTACAGAAACTTTTCTGAACGTCCAAAATTACTTCTACCATCATGTCGTCTCGATGCACTACTGTATGAGTTTTTACCGCTAGATATTTCGTATTTGGTTCGTCCATATCGCTAAAAAAAGACAAAACAGTCTCTGCAAACTCTACGTTGGCATTTCCTTTGACCTTTTCTCCATGTTTTTAAAAAATAGTCATATTCTATGTGGTGGTACCCATCCAATAAAAAGAAAGGGATGGTAACTCTATTCCTTTGCGTAGCTTGAAATTGAGCAAAAGTCAAGCGATTATCCACTTCGAATTCAATTTCTGATTCTGTGATCCAAAGCCAATTTGGTATTTCTTCGGGATATAGATCCTCTTCGCCCAGGTTCCCTCGTTCACCAATAGCTGCTTTCCAAATACCCGTTCAGATACTCCCCAAAGTTGGCGTGGAATTGTTTTCTTAATATCATTAAAGGTTTGCTCCGTATTAGCTAAAACGAATTCCATTGTTACTACCATGGCTCTAATGGCCATGGATCTCAAAGACATGGGTGACCGAGATTCCATTTTGATTTTAAATATATGAAGAGATGCTTTAAAGTTAATAACTGAATGTTGTATGTGCCCATATGTTTTAAATTTCCCCTTAAATACCTACTGTTAATTAGATAAAAATATTCGCCAAAAGTAACATTAGGTCGATTGAAAGGTTACTTACCGATAACTGGAATCGAACCAGGATCTTTCGAATTCCATATTTAGCAGCCAATACGCTACCAATCGACCTAATGTTACCTGTGATCTTTGAGTGTGAAACTATAAGTCTATTTTTCCAATAACTACTATTTATACAATGTATGACGGAGGTGATATTAGATTTTTTGGCAAAGGTAGTTTAATATAGTAAAGCATATATAAGGCTCATTAGACTTCAAAGTTAATTGTTGCGTTGAGTCATAATTCCAAGAAAAATCCTTCTATGCCAGAACTTCGAATTAACTAAAACGTCATTGTTTCTAAGGCTTGAGTTCCAAGAAATTTTAATTTTATTTAAAGGTATGGTTGTTAAGTTTTATTTCTCTATTCGTTTAAGTATGTCGCGCCAATTTTCCCCTGCCTTCACGTGCAAAAGCGGTAGGCATGATAAACTACATAAATTACCTTTTACACTCCCTTTAAGAAGTCTGAACAATATAAATACCGCAGCCACCGCCCCGCAAACTACAAAATATCCTCATTGCTTTCGCTTAATCTCCCTGCTAAAATTAATATTTTCTTCAAAATGGTAAGTAATATATATAAATATATATTTTTGGTACTTTTTCTTACTACCCCATAGTTTTATGTTATCTAGGCTCAAAGCAGCAACCCTTGGGAGACTCTTCAACTACAGTTTAGTCAATCCGAACAAATAGGAGTTAAACTATGCAAGTTTAATAATAAATTATACGTAGACATAAGAAAGTACGCTCTACCTAGAATGCCCCTTAAATCGGGGGTATGCATACCCATTGAAATAGTAGACGACTTAGTTAAGGTTTTGAAGTTAGCATCTCTGAATAAGTTACCGCAAAGTTCCTGTTTGCCTGGGATGTTGGAAATCGAAAAAATAAAAGGGTTGTCTTATAACGAAATATAGGGGCCAAGCGCGCGAGAAGCAACTGGATTTGAAGGCCGTCGATATACCGGAAGTAGTGGAACTAATATCGAGCATTTTGAAGAAGGTTACGTTGAAGTAGTAAAATGTCTGATGATGAACCACTAGACCTTTCTATTTTTAGAGCAGAAAACTTTTATGAATTAGTTAAAGTAAATGTAGCCAGATCTAGGAAATTTAACTGTTCATCCTACGAATACAAAATTATCTTTAAAAACCTTGATAAAATATGTGTGACGGAACTATATGAAAAATTGAAACTCATATTTCAATCAATAATTGAGACTATTATCAATGCGGGTAGAGACTACAACAGAGTCAGGTTTTGTGTTAGAAGTGACCAGCTGGAAAATGCCATAAATTTAAGATTTATGGCGTTGAACGAACTGACAGTTGATAGGCTTTTTGGTGCTATAAGCCAAGTTAGCTAATCAAATCGTAATTTCATTTTAGACGGTGATATTAGAATTGATGCAATTTTTCTAAAAACTGATATTCCAATATCGGGTAGAAAATCAGTCAGAAATAGATCGATGTTATCACTAGAACGTTACATGAAAAACGGGAGGACTTTTTTACCAATTTTAAACGATGACGATCTTTGCGTAGCTCGAAGCATAGTGTGCGGAAAAATGGTTGCGGACTTAACCTATTAAAAACAACAAAAACAAGATAGATCTGGTTTCGACTATAACCGATACCGTAGAATACAGGCACCTAACAGACCACTACAGAGGGAAGAGGCCCTAAAACTTCACCATGAAGCTAACTTACCGGTAGGACCCGTTAGTATAGAACAGATTTCGGCTTTTCAAAAAATCTTAGAACCCGTATACCAAATTATAGTGTTTAGCGCTGAAAATAATTTTAAGAAAATTTATGAAGGTGAAATTTACGCTGAAAAAAAATTTTCCTTCTGCTTGTAGATACACATATGCATGTTATTAAAAGTTTAGCAGCCATGTTCGGATGTGTTTCTTATTGTAACAAATGCTTAGTAACATTTAGTAATGTATTTAGGGCCTCAAATCATAAATGTTATAATGAACCCACAAAATGTTGGCGATGTTACTCTGAGACATTCCACGAGAGCCCATCCTTGGACGTCGTGAAATGTCCAGATTGTAATAGGTATTTTAAAGGTCCCGAATGCTTCCAAATACATAGAACTAATAAAATTTGTGAAAAAGTAAAAAGATGCAAAATTTGCTGCGAGGAAATTGAAAAAATCACAAATGTAGTAAAGTATGCCCAAAATGTAAAATTGAACACCCGCCTAGGCTTTGTTATGTCCAACCCCTTACTAAAAAGTATAAGGAAACAACTTATTGTTATTTCGATACCGAATGTATAGTAGATAATTCCCTTCATACCCCAATACTTCTAGTTTCTGCTATGCAAATAGAGGAAAATGTTTACGATTATAACATTTTTAGAGGACTAGATTGCGTAGACAAATTTATGCAATACCAAACCCAAGTAGATGAAAAAATTGTTTTTACAAGAGACAACAAAAGACGTAGAGTAACCAAACCTAGGTTTGAAAATGTTACTATTGTTGCTCATAACCTGAGAGCCTATGACGGGTTTTTCATTTTACAATGGTTAATCCATAATTATGGAAAAATAGAAATTATATTCGATGGAGCAAAACTGCTAGCAATGTTTGTAAGAACCAAAATTTAAAATTTATATGTAGTTTTTCCTTTCTGGCTATACCATTAAGGGCTTTTTCGGAGACATTTCAGTTGGGTTCAACCTGCAAGCAGTTTTTCCCATATATCTTTTTAAACAAAAACAATTTAGATTATTGTGGAAAAATTCCCGATAAATCTTATTTTCAGCCAGAATTTATGAAAAAAGATGATAAAATAGCTTTTGAAAAGTGGTATAGTGAAAAGTCAAAACAACCCGTTTATAATGCCATGTTAGAGTTACAAGAATATTGCGTGGCTGATGTCCAAGTCCTTCAGAATGGTGTAGACTGTTTTCGTAACCATTTCAAAACAGTAACGGGTTTAGGCCCAATGAATTGCGGTGCGATAACCATAGCTGGAGCTTGTACTTCGGTGTATCTTCACACATACTTACAGAAGAATACCCTTGGTGTCGTTCCAAACCCTGGATTCCGTGGTTCAGGTAACCAGAGCAAGAAAGCCATAAAATGGATGGCATGGGTAAGTAAGGAAAGAAAGGTCGAGATTCAAACTGTAATGTCAGCATCAGGAGAAAAGAAAATTGGACCATATGCAGTTGATGGTTATTGTAGTGACCCGGAAATAATTTTAGAATTCATGGGCTGTTTATATCACGCGTGTAAAAAGTGTTACAAAGGAAGTGAGTGGAATAGCGTAGTTAAGGAAACCAATAAAGTTATTTACGAAAAAGGACTTGATAGAATACAATACATTAAAGAGCTTCATCCTAGGGCTGAGATCATTACTATGTGGGAATGTGATTACGATAAACTGATGGCTGAAAATTCAGATTTTAGGGAATTTTGTAATTCAGTCGAAGTGTGTGACCCTATCTTATCAAGATCAGCGCTTTATGGAGGACGATGCGAACCCCTAAAATTATACTATAAAGCAGATCCAAGTAAAAATGAACGTATTTTATATTTTGACATTATGTCTTTATACCCTAGTCAAAATAAATATGGTATTTACCCGAAGCATTTCCCTGAGGTGATTCAATTCAATTTTGATTATCGGAAAGACGCTTATTTTGGAATCATGTCGGCGACATTGTTACCCCCATATGGTCTGTACATTCCTGTATTACCCTACAGACATAATGGGCGATTGTATTTTCCTTTATGTAAATCTTGTGTAATAGAAGAAAATACTGAACTTTGTAGTCATAGCGATGGTGAAAGGTCAATTTCGGGCGTGTGGTGTACCCCTGAAATTTATAAAGCTATGGAGCTGGGTTACAAACTTTTAAAAATATCAGAAGTGCATCATTATAAAGAAACTTTCAAATATGAAAAAGGTGTAAGCGACGGACTTTTCGGTGGTTACGTAAATAAATTTTTAAAGATTAAGCAGGCCAACTCGGGGTTCCCCTCCTCAGTTAAAACCTTCGAAGAAAAGAGGGAATATTTAGATTCAATTTATGAGACTGAAGGAATCAAAATCGAAATGGATGAGGTAACTAAAAACCCTGCTATGAGAGCAATCTCAAAAATTTGTTTGAACTCACTATGGGGAAAATTTGGATTAAATACTAACAAACCAAAGTCTATCATAATAGATGATTATAAAGATCTAATTGGCATTTTAGTAGACGACACAAAAGAACTTATAGATTTAAGGCCCCTAAACGAAGAGCTATGTTTGTTAACGTATAGTTTTAAGGATGAGTTTCAACCCACATATTATAAGGGGAACCCATATGTTGCCAGCTTTGTTTCATGTTATGGTAGATTAACCATTTATGAAACACTTGCAAAGTTGAATGAGCGTGTACTTTATATGGATACTGATAGCGTAATCTTTGTTGCAAAAGAGGGGGACTACATACCCCCCACCGGTATTAACTTGGGGTGTTGGGTAAACGAACTGGGAGAGGAATCAATTTTAGAATTTGTTTGCAATGCTCCAAAAAGTTACGCCCTGAAAACTACAGACAACAAAACTATCGTGAAAGTAAAGGGCTTAAGTCTTCAAAATCGAATAAATGAAAATATTGTAAATTTTGACTCCATATTTGAAAGTATTCATAATCAGTCGAAAAGAATTAAAGTAGCCGTTCCTTTTAATGTACGTAGAGATAAATATACGGCAACAATAATAAATAAAAAAATGGAAAAGACATTTGGATATACATTTAAGAAGCGCGTAGTTAAGGGTTTTAATACATTTGCATATGGTTACTTAACAGAGACAACTCAGGATGAGTACATCTAAAAAGAATGTACATTTTTCACCAAATGTAACTGTGTTTGAAATACCTATCGAAGATAGACGTAATTACGCCCTTTACGATGCGCTAAGGTTTAAAGATCGTATTCGAAAGGTGGAAAAAATGTTACTTAAAATATATACAATTCGAACTGAGCAATAAAATATTCGAGTGTTGAATTATTTGAGTCATTTTAATTACATTTATTAACCATGGCGTGTCGAATAAAATTTGTAGCGCCCTTTCAGATGTTATGCGCAGGTTCTAGCATGTGTGGTAAATCATCGTGGGTTTTTAATTTATTAAGATATAGAACATGCATGATTAGTCCAAAACCAGATCGGATTGTTTATTGCTATTTAATTTACCAAAATAAATTTGATGATCTGAAAAGGGAAATCCCTGAAATAGAATTTATGGAAGGGTTACCTCCGAATAACGAAGAATTTTGGAATGGAAATCAAAATAACCTCCTGGAGTTGGATGATTTAGCTTCAGAATGTGGTAATAGTAAAGAAATAGCTGATATGTTTATTAAGGGCAGTCACCACTATAATACCAGCATAATTTTAATTACACAGAGCTTATTTAGTAAAAATAAAGAGTTCAGATTGATTAGCCTAAATTGCGTTTATATTTTAATATTCAAATGTCCCAGGGATTCATCGCCAATACAATTTTTAAGTAGGCAAGTTTTTCCTAGAAAAAGTCAGTTTCTAGTGAAGGCCTACGCCATTGCTACTGAAAAGCCGCACTCGTACATTTTGATTGACTGTCATCAAGCCACGGATGAATGTCTACGAGTTAGAACAAATGTCCTCCCTCCAGATGGAAATATGTACGTATTTATCGACGAATAAGAAAGAGTGACCGTACATTTTTAATCTATTTAATACAATGATGCTGCCGGTCTCACTTCGTAAGAAATACCCCTACCTAACCTTGCTTAAACGAAGCAATAAAATTCAAAGAAAACACATTCTAAAAAACAGTACCAAAGATCAATTAAAGACGCTTTGTAATATTTGTTTTAACATTACACACGGCGGGATACCTTTGACCTCCAAACTAAAAAATCATTTAAAACGTCACAGGAGAGTTATAAGGCTATTGGCTCAAAAGTCTTTGCCATTAAGTAAGAAGCGTCAGTTGATGATTAATCAATCAGGAGGGACCTTTTGGCCAATGTTACTGGCTAGTATTATCCCTAGTGCTATCTCAGCTATAAAACGTTTAACATGAAGAAAATGGTTTTGGTGCCTGCCAATACCATTTTGGATCCGGTGGATAAAGAATTATCTGAGCTAGATCAAGAAATGCATAACATTCTTCGAAAGTCCGGGTCTACAGAAACTAAACTTAGAGAATACTTGGAAACCCTGCAAAAATATTTAAATATGAAGAAACTAGTACAACCCATTACCGTAAAAACTGTATCGGCACCTCCTACAACTTATCCAGCGCTACCTTCTGCCCCGGTGGTTTCTACTTCTACCGCTACTTTACCCATTACTCCGAGCCTAACAGGAATACACGCAACTACCCCCATTATGCCTACCGCTTTTGCACAGGGTTCCACCATTTTTCAAGCACCACCTAGCGGGTCCACCTTGACATGGCAGCCATTTACGGCTACGGCTATGGCGGCTAAGTCTCCAACACCCAAAAGAAAAAAAACTCTACGTAAAAACAGCGTGGCTCAATCATTAGATGAATTTAAAAAATTTCAAGAACTATATTCGCCTCTTCATTCTAAACGTAAAACCAGAAAAGATAAAAAACTGTTGTACCCACTACACTATGGAAAGAAAAATTTAAAGAAACGTTTTTTTATTGATTGCAATATTTATTTTGATGTTTCAACAAATGATTACATAAAAACAATAGAACCAAAGCTTCATTATACATTAAATCATTTGGTTTATATAAATCTTGAATAATAACGTTTAGATTATAACCGTAACAGGCATTAACTAGATAAAAAATACAATGTAAACCGCATGTTAAAGATAATGGATATTGAACAGGTACAGGGTTTATAAACCATTCTTTAGCGTAGACATAAAGATCATTAAGATTATAATAAGAGGGATCATTTCCATAAGAATCAAAAAAGTTCCCTACATTATTATTTACATATATAGCTAACCAATGAAGTCCTGGACTCGATGAAGGTTCCGTATTTAGACAAAAGCAATATTTAGCTTGCTTTGGCGGTGATGGTTTTTGATCGAAAGCAAATACACCGAGAAAAAAAGGTCTTGTTACAGGTTCACACGTTAAAATTTCGATTATTTCCACCGTATTCATTATCCCGATGGGTTATAAATCACGGTACGATCTTTAGAAATAATAATTTCAGATTCGAACTCGGCGTACACTATTACAGTTACGTTATGGACTAGCGGAGATTTGAACTTCATAGATATTCTTAGGCTTCCCTGTTTGTTTCTTGACAAATGTTCAGCGCCCGCTTGTTCTTCCGGTGTAAGATCGAACGCGTACAGAGCGTTACCCTCTTTAAATTCTTCGAAGGTAATACAGTTTCCTTTATTACTTTTGAACAAATCCAAGGCCGTATAGTTTGAGAGGTACTCTCTGGAATACTCGTTAAGGGCATAGTGGGGTGTAAACGGAGGATTGGGATATGTTTGATTTCCAATTGTTAGTGCCAAGTAGCTTAAATTAAAATGATTGAATTCAAAGCTATTCAAATCTAGGGCTCCATTAAAGGCTGTTGTTCTAACTAAGCCGATAACTACGCGTGATGGTTGTCTTTCCATAAAGACATTTTCTCGTATAATGTCAGTGGAACCGCTACTGATGGAAAAGTATTTTAACACTGTTCTGTTAATTGGATAAATTACATTGTGCTTTTCGTGTACCATCGCCTGAGCTAACATAATCTCATTATTTATTTTAATCTTTTTTATAAATAATGTAACATCGTCAATTTTAATTTTAAATTTAGGATTAAGTGCTGCTGTAGATATAATTGCAAATTCATTAACTGACTTTATGAAGCGAAACCGTACATCAATATTATTAATGAGAAATCGACTCATTCGACATACATCCAAATGTAAATCACCCAACATATCAATGCGTTTCGATAGGGCAGCCCGATCTCTTCGTTTCAGCATTCCATTCTTGTCGTTGTTTGACGCGGGTAAAAACATTTTACTAGCGTCCACAGGGTCATCTTTGTAATACATTTTTGAAGAAAGATAGGACTTTTTGGCACTTGTACCATAGTTTAAATGTGTTTCAAAAAATGCCAAATATGGGTAGGCATTCGTTGGTGTATTAACTTGCGTATCTCCAAAAAATACGTCAACTTGACTAAATAAAGATGCGTGTAATAAATTTGTAGGACCAACGTCCTTGTCTTGGGAAGTTAAAGAAGATCCATCCTCCTTAACTAGTTTGACTCGAACTTGCAATAAGGTTTTAGACAAATCCATAAAGACGTCATTAGATTCAGGGATAAAAAATTCAATTGGTCCATCATCAGATAGCGAAGCCAACGCTTTATACATAGCATAATCACTATTTTCTATGTTGTAATTTGTTGGTGGCTCCGCGAAAAAATCCAGTTCTGACATCATTCCTTCAACCATTGTTATTTTTAATCGAGAAAATCGGTTTTCGTTCTTTTTCTCTTTTTTCATCGCTTTTTAGGCTTCAGCTTTCTGCGAAGTCCTTGGCCCGTTTGTTGTTGAGCCAAGTGTTGGCTAGCCTTTTGTAGTAAATTTGATCCTGCTTCGCTCAAATTTTATTTCAATGATTCCCTTAGGTTTCTTCCTGCTACGAGATCCCCTGCTATTCTCGACCCCGTTCTGAGAGCTTCCCTACCTAACACTTTACCTGCTGGTCGAAATATCGGTGTAATATATCTAATTAAACTTTTGAAGATGCTTCCGAGTCCGTTTCCTCTTTGAAATACAGGCCCCCGGAAGCGATTAAGACCATTTCCGGTTTGGCTTAAGTAGTAGTTTAGATATATGTTACTTCGTGACATGCTTGAGAATGAAATGAAGTTTTATGACGGACTTGTTTAATTTAAACATAATATTTTCTCCGAAATCTGTCCTCATATCAATTTCGATCCTTTCAAATGATGGACATCTTAAAGGGTAATAATCAATGTTTTGAAACCTATGTACAGCTAAGCTAGAAGATTTATCATTTATTATTGGTATAACCCTCAGAAGAGGGGCATAAACGTCACCAACCACTTGTGGTAGAATTAAATTTGTATAAATATACAATCTAGCCGTACCCTTGTCTATATCGGCTACACTTTTTCCAGTTTCTACCATAAGGGGTCTATCCATTTGGTCCATATGAAACCCTAATAGTCTACCTAGACCAGACTGATTTTTGTTAAAACACAAATAATAGTTATTTTCACATTTTACGTTTACTTTTCCGTCGGGATTAAGCTTAATTACAAAATTACTACTGTGTTCTCGAGGAATTGCGTGGCGCATTGCTTCAATAACATTTTCAATATGGTTATACTGGCCGGGTTGAATTTGCAGAGTAATTTCCCTTGGATTCGTTGGGCCTTTTCTTTTTCTTATATGTAAAAAATTATTGGAACTATTTAGTTCTAAAGGATCGTCTTTCTTTCTTTTAATCAGTTCTTCGGGAAAAGTGTATCTCTCTTTGATCCAATCCATTAGGGTAAGCCCAAGATTTTACCCATTTCTTCCGGTATTTGAACTTCATATCCATTTTTAGCTCTCAGAGCGCAAATAGCCTTCTCATTGTCATCACTGTAGGTGATAAACATATAAACCGACCGTCGTATTTGGGGGGTATGGAATTATTAATAGATTTAATTAAACTCTTATAAACATCGTATTCGTCTCCACGCAAGGTTCCCGCGACAAGTTGTATCATGAATTTATTTATTAACATGAATATATATGTGTATCATTAGCCTTTCTATCATGTTATTCAGAGATGGGAGGGACCTTTCTGTTACATACGCGTTTAACGTCATCGCGGTAGCCAATCAAAATCGAGACACTTGGAAGTTCGAACAGCAGACGACCAGTTTAACAAAATTGTATGAGGGATACAATTTTGGGTTAGGTTTGCCAAAATGCGTCAACTGAATATTAAAAATGATCGCCGATACGTGAATAAATATCTCAATACGATGTCCGAAAGTGATTTTGATCTTTTAAAGGAAATTATATAAAGTGCGTACAATATATTTTCCCTAATCTAAAACTGAAAACTGTTGGTAAAGTGCTAAGCCTTGGCCATAAAGATAATGAAACGGTTCAAAATTAACTAGCAACATCTGAAATGGTGAGAATTGATCATGCTGGTTTTTTTTCCTGCTGTTGAAGGTAAAATTAATGCGGTTGTTGATCAATTTACAAGCATAATTAGCCTTTCGCATGACAAGAGCTTTAGCTTTAAAAACAAACCGCCGGAAATTCTCAGACGTCACGCAAACTAAGCCCCTCCCATCCCTGAATATGTAGTTTAACTAGTCAATGCAGATATATATTCATGTTAATAAATAAATTCATGGTTGTATCTTATACTGGTCCCAGCTGTTTTCAGTATAGTCATGTACTCCAGCATTGAAATATAAATACTCGCCGGATACATTAACCCAAGCCTGGGGTAAAAATGCTTCGGCAAGCCCCACATGCCAATTACCAACTAAGTTTAAAGGAGCTGGTAACTGAACTTTAAAATGAGATTGCGTGTTATCCGGAAAGACATTCATAGAAGCCGAACTTACGAGTGTAACATAAAATGAATCGTTCGACATGGTTAACTAGATTAAAATGAACATTTATTTATTTGTCAATAGACATATATCAGTAGACCACTTTTTGAAGTTCGCATTCGTAAAAGGCACCTCTTATTTCTTCGTCGTTGTAATCTTTAACTACGTAACAAACTGGATTTCTGTAAAGAACTTTTGATACGGTAAATATTTCCCTCGTCCAATAGCCTTTATAACCCTTTTCAAAAAGAGGTTTACTCTTTCACAGTCTGACAAAATCACCAATCTTTAACTTTGGGGGTTTAACAGGTTTTTGATTGCCATACAAACGTTGCCATACTAAATGTTCATTTTCGATATTAACATCTTTTGGAGCGAAACCAATACTTGAATGCGTACTAGAGTTATAGGCCTTCATGATTTTTGGCAAACTACCAATATAATTATATTTTTTGGTTCTTGTAAATAGTTTGAAAATTTTATCCTTTAAAGTTCTGTTAAGTCTTTCAATAACACCGCACTTTATCCTTCCAACACTTGTATAGAGTTGAATACCCTCTTTCTTCAAATATTCTTTAAACAATTTTGATAGAAATTCACTGCCTTGGTCAACATTAATACGCAAAGGCTTTCTCTCTTTGATCGCTTTCTGAAATGCGCTTAAAACTTCTCTACTAGTTTTATTCTTCAAAGGAAAACTACAGGCATATTTTGAGAATACGTCTATTATAGTCAAAATGTATTGAAAACCTTTGTTATGCTTTTTGATACGTCGTAGATCAATTAGATCGCATTGAAATACTTCATCAGCTGTTGTAGCATAAGTTTGATTTCGAGGGAAGTTTTTTCTCCTTGGTTTATGAATAGTGTATGTGGGTTGAGACTGAAGCCAAGTCTCAATTTTTTTCTTTGAAATACTTTTTACTCCTTGTTTCAATTTATTTGCGCTTCCGTAACTAAGAGGGTTTTCAGAATCGTAATATACTCGGCTTAATTTTGATTCCATTGTTATTGCTAAGCTTAAATTCTATTACCCTATTCCTTTATTTAGAATTGATTTCACTATAACAATACAACTGTATTCATACGCTATAAGTTATCACCATAAGTCTATGATACTCTCTATAAGTATGGGTCTATAGAATATATGCCAAAAACATTAATCTTTACGTAGATAGTAAGAATTTAACAATAGAATTTTTCCTGGAATTGAATAGTACGAAACTAGCGCCGCGCGCGGAGTTAAAATGGGGGAAGGAACTCGCGGCGCGTGCGGGGGAACCCCGCGGGGGTGAGGCTCAGGGGGGAAGGAACTCGCGCGCGGGGATCTCGCGAAGATTCACCGCGGCGGCGTGCTCCAGTTCCCACGCTCCAGTTCCCACGCTCCTACTTTATACCTCTACCGTGGTACGAAATGTAGCCCTATACTACTTTCATCGATCAGCTAGAAAGAGAATAATATAATTTTATCTTACTATAGAAAACATAAAACTAGTTAATAGAAACTGTAACACTTGCCTCTTGTTCTTTTCTAAGAGGGGGAAATTTATCCAGTATGCTAGAAATACTATTTTCCATTATTATATTCTGTCTATGAGTAAATGTTTTAGACATTTTTTCATTAATTATGTCTTGATCAGGTTTTTCCTTTCTTGAGTTCAGCAGTAAGTGCTTCCAGATATTCGTTTATGCTTTTTTCATCCTCGGCTACGCCAGTCACATTTTTCTAGTAAAATACGAATAACTTCAATATCTTTTGATTTGAAACAAATACTTAGGTTGATTGTTGTACTAATTATTTGTGGATCTTATGTTTATACAAACTACCATTGTTTGTTTCAATCTGTCTGTCCTCGGAAGTTCACCCTCAGCTACTGGTTTTATCTTGTTTTTGGTCAGATAGGAATATTTCCTCTGGCTTTCCGATACAGCTTTTATATGTGTCAGTCCACTTCGGGCATGGCGAAATTTTTGATTCAACGCAATCAGCCACACAATTAAGAATATTATATAAACGTACTTCACAGTACTTCAAATGTCACAATATCTTACATATGGTGTATTATCTTTCAAGTTCGATTTGTCACTCAGAAATTTGTGTTTTTTAACAAGAGAATTTACAACAATGATATATTCATCTCGCGTAGGAAACCTTTCAAAAACCAATGTAATTGTTAATTACAAACCATACACTCTTAAATTAGTTATAAGTGTCTAAACAAATAGACTTTCTTGCAGTTTAAATCTTCTCATGTCCTCGTATAAAGTTGACAATATTTTTGCGCGATATTTTCTCTGAAATATTTCTGTATTTTTTTCCACAATCATACTATCAATGTCGATGGAAAACTTTGGAATTTGGTAATCCATCGGAATGTTTCGTTCCACACATTCCTCATTTACAGGTACTTGCATTTCAACATCTTGACAAGGAGGCAGAACCAGCAGGGATGTATTTAGTGATGCACTGTTGAAAACTTTTAAGTTTTATAAGCGTATATATACGGGGATGAAGATATTCTTACGCTATTCCTGCAGAAACCGCCACTGTAGCTTGATCAATGTTAGCAAGGTTCTCCGCAATAACATTTAATTTCGAACGTGTAGGTGGTAAGTTTTCATTGGGTCTTATATCAAGTCATTCTTTCCAGCCCTCGTCATACAATTTTAAAATTTTTACACATTTTCCAAATTCATCTTCTATTTTGGTTTTCAAATCGGACAATGTCAATGTCAAATCAAAAACAATTTGAACTTTTGACTTTTCACATATCACGTGATATACAACTTCAGTCATATTGTATCTACAACAAATAATGACTCAGTTTCAAATATTCTTTTCCCTCACAAATATAAGAATGATTTGGGTTGTGAATAATATGTTCATTTGGATAAATGACATGCCATAAACCGGCATCCGTCACACAATATGAAGCTAAATGAGCGTCATATTCAATTATATCGTATAAACGTCCACAAATAATCACGAAAGAGTCAACTTTAAATATTTGTTCTACTCTAAAAAAATTGGAACATCTTCGTTTATTAGACTTGATACAAGAAAAAATCCCTTTCTGTATTTAGTATTTCTCCGAGTCAAATGCTGAATTTCAAGAACGTAATCAATATTTTCTAAACCAAGAAACTTTTCTACCATACACCTCAAACTCGACGGAAATACTTCAAACGCACATTTCACACATTTTCAAAGCCATCAACACCGGATTGTTGCCAGCAAAGTAAATATTGGTGTCTACGGGATAGCGTTTTAGCTATGTTTTTAAAATTTCTAACTTTGGCAGCTAAATTCTTTAAATATTGATGTTTAGCTTCGTATCTCATGCACCAAAATCTCACTAGGGGCCCGAATTCTTCTGTTAGTCTTGCATAATGAATCATGAAGTGCATTTTTGGTATAAAGTTATTAGGGCTTATAGTTTTTAAAGCGTAACTGAAGTCACACACAAGTTTCTCTAAGTGCGGTAGCCAAAGAATGTTAATTATCGGAGACATGACGATTTGAGCTATCTCATTAAGAAGTAAATATAGATCGCAATATGCATTATCCTTTGGTACCACGCTTCCAAATAAGAAGGGAAATAAGTAAAAAAGACATTTTTTTGGGAGGCGCTATCAATAATTTTCCCTTTTGGTGTTAATATACTCTTGTTTATGAGTGTGGGTTTGTTGCTTTTCTCAATTTCACCGAATTTAAAGTTATCTATCTTCCAATTTATCAAATCTAGAGACATGTACCCATTTTTTATTATCCAAACAATCACTATCTTTCCAACAACAGGAACTACTCCTTCAAAAAGGTCGTGTATAAGATCTGGTGGTAAAGACTAGAGATGGGCCGATACCAGTTTAAACCGATACCGATATGATCCGATACTTGGGAAACCGATACGTACCGATACCGATATTTTACCCGATCCTTCGATTAAACCGATATCAAACCGATACCGATATGGTATCGGTATCGGCCCATCTCTATAGATGTTTCTCGATCCAATTTCGGTAATTGAAACTATAAAACCCATTTTAGACACTAGTTACGTTATCCAAAAATAGATGAAAAACTGTGCTGTCTCAGAGTATAGGTCTTATGGCACCATCTACTCTCAACATAAGTATTTATTTTCTTCAAAAAATATCGGGTAGAAATATCGGTTCATTTTTAACCGATACCGATATATCGGTTAAAGCCAAATATCGGTACCGATACCGATATGGTATCGGTATCGGCCCATCTCTAGTAAAGACTCGGTTATTTTAAAGTAAGGTAGAGTTTTGAAAGGGGACTCTGTCGAGACACCGTAAGTACTTGCATTGGCCTTATTTTTGTTAACTTCAGCCAAATGATAATCGTTCACATCTTCACTCCTCAAATTAAAGCTAGATTCTTCAAATTTAACTGATATGTCTTCTTTGCTGGCCATGCAAAATCTGCATATTCTTTTACTCGAGAAAGTTTGAGAGAAGCCACCAATTGCGTGGCTAGAAAGATTATCAGCGCTAATTGTACCCAAGGTTCCATAAACACGAATATCTTGATTTTGAATAAGAATACCTTCTTTTTGGAGTTTTGAAATGTCATCAAGTAGAGGTTCAAAAACTTTGGCATATCCATATTTCACCATTGACAAAAATATCTGGCTCAGTTTGCTTATTCGATATGGGGATACATTCCCCAGAGTGAAATAAACAAGAGTTACTTTATTTTTCCCTTTTTTACCGCCTAGAGGATTGCATAATTCTACTTCATCAAGATAGAAGCAGTAGCGTCGCTAGGGTTTGAAATTTGGGGGGGCTAAATCTGGGCAAACTATTTTAAAGTTATTATAAGAACTTAATATAAACAAGATTGTCCAGGGGCTGGGACTTAATAGTAGCCACATCGTTATCTATTTAATTTGCACATAAATAAAACGAAAAAAATTCAAAGACCCTAAAAAAATCAGAAGTGCCCGACCACACTGTGGTAGCGTATCTTACTGCTGCACCAGCCAGCCGGGTTCAATTCCCGGGTGTGGTGTGAAAAATGTTTAATTAAAATAAAATCTCTAACTGAGCTCAGTTACCACTATTGAAGGATTGAGGTACTATAGAGTTCCATTTAAGCTAAAATCTGACGATAACGAAAGCGATAACCCCGGCCACTACTACTACAGCTACTACGGCTCGGGTCAAACTAAGAACCTATCGTATTCGTATACATAGGCATAATAATTGCATAATGGGTTCATGGGTAAATGTGTAGACCTTTAAAACTATCCGTAATTTGTGTCAACGTGAAATTATTCGTATGTTTTTCTACATTTTCTTGATTTCAAATTTTATTCGAAACTCAGGCTTTGACTAACTTGCAAATGGAATCAAAAGTGGCAGAGGAGAAATTGAAATGGACAAAACCACAGAAAGGCCTTGAGCCGCTGAATTTCGAGGCTTTAGATCTCCCTTTCAAATGTTTATATATGGAATTGGGCTTCCACTCGGCGTGATCATCATAATTAAACTCTCACATTTTTTATGGATAACTCGAAAATGCTTTAAAAAGGTGCGCACCCTAACACTGGATCTCTGACTCAAAAATATTCTGAATCAACTTCGCAGGTATTTCAAAAGTTTGGCAATCAACACAGACATTCGATTCGTCACTTTGATTATTGCAAATTATAAAACTCTTAATTGCAACTTACTTTTGTATTTGTATGTAAATCTGCATTTTTGTTTAAAGGGTAACTGACAGTTATAATTTCTATTTTCATTTAGGTTTTAAATAATTATATTTCCATAATAATAGGTACGCTGATTAAGAATATGAACTTTTTTTTATTCTAGGATTAATAGTTTTTTCAAAATTGATATTTTTAAACTCTATTCTGACTTGGTTTTGCCAGTGATAATTGTAGTCTTTCTAAAGATAAAAATTTATCCTTTCACCGATTCCCAAAAAATGATAATTTAAGATCTAAATTGATTTCCGAAATGGGAGTACAATCTGTTCAGATTAAAGCTAGTAATAGAATTTGTTCAAAGCATTTTACCGCTGACTGTTATGAACATAAATTTGAAGGTTTAGCAAATATAGAAGCAAAATATCAGTACGGGGCTAAATGTTTAAAAAGAGGCGCTATCCCATTGGCTAAGAGAAAAATAACTGAAAATCTATCCTTGGCAAATAAAATTAATATTAAAATGAATGAAAATACTGCTAACAGTAGCGAAGTCACGGATATAGAGAATGTGTCACACCCTTTCAAATCACAGAGCCGAAAAAGGCTAGATCTTTGGTAAGAAATATAATTACGAAGCACTAATTACTTCGTTAGCATATTAATAAATCTTTCTTTAATAGGACTCAAACATTCCTCTATTTAAATCGATTCAAGCGAAATCTGTTGGAATTCAATCTGTTCTACTTCCAAGAAATATTTCAAGAGGCCAACAAGTATCTATTTCTGCAATGTCAAAAACTACTGCTACACAAACTTCCAAAATTCAAACTAATAAAAGTATAAATGTGATTATTTACCGCTTTATTATTGACTGATTTAATGCTACAAATTTTAGGTTGTCAGGCTAGTCCCGAAACCTCTGATAAAAGTACCCAGACAGATAATGAAAATAGTTCTTTTGTGGAAAACTTTATCGTATCTCGTACTGAAGATGTTTACGATTATGAAGAAGAGTTAAATGATGATAATGAGGATGAAGAAATTATGGATGAACTGGATACTAGTTACAATCCTTCTTCGGTTGGAGAAGAAGATATTAACCAGTATAAAATGCTTCATTTGCAAATTTATAAGTTTTGTATTAATATTTTTTAATTTAAGTTCAAGGCAGGATCAGGGATCATATGACGATCGCAAGTTCATTGTCTTGGAAACAGCATTGCTACAACTCTTTGTTTTTTGAACTCGATGCTTAGCTAAATGCACAGCCAGTACATCTGTTTCTGGTACCATGATAACAGTTAGAACAACTTGTCCCAACAAGCACTCCACAATATGGCGCAGTCAACCATTATATGGTCGAAAGTCTGTTGGAAACATAGTAGCGGCAGCAGCAATATTGTTTTCGGGGTTAAACCCAGAGAAAGCGTTACCACAAGTAGAATAATCTTACACCAAGTTCCTATGTAAGATTTTTTGCCGTAGCCTCTGTGTCTCAAAGTTCTGACGGTAAGCTTTTTAAAGTTTCCAACGGAGCTCGCGTGAATGGAGAGATAAAATTTCTAAAATATCGCCAAGACCGAGAACGAGCTTTTGAAGCAGCGCTCCACAGCGGTGGAGAATGAAGTTAAACAGGCGGGGTTAATTTTTTTATCCGAGTAAGTTCAAGCATGGAGGGTTCATCCAAGTGCACGGTGTTTGCGTTTTTTATGGCAACGGTGTATCGTGTGGAGTGCAAACGTTTTTAAAGAAAGCCGACGGAATTATATTTTTCTGGCGCGGAAATACTCCGAGTTTGTTTTGAAAGCCTTTTATCCATTTCTAAATTAATACATTTACACCCGATTCGTTATTCGTAACTAGCTCCGCCATAACGTAAACTCCGATCGTCTTATAAGATATCCGTCTCTCTATTGGCTGAGTGACTCACCACAAGCGGACCCAACCTCCAATCCAAAAATTCAAGTTTCGTACATTTTTTAAGGGGGGTGGAATTTTTTTTAGTGAGACCCAGCTTTCCGCGGCTGATGTTAGTTGGCGCCGAGAAAAATTGTTAGGAGAGAAAAACTTTGGGTGTTCAACTACCATTTACTCTACAGTAAATACATTCGGCCTAGCCTTGGGATAACAAGTTTTAGGAACACTCGAGATGAGACGTTAGTTAGAGAGAACCTGACACACAATACCATCATTCCTAGGCTGGAAAGCTATGTCCTTTTAGATCATCTCCTTTTGGCGTTACGCATGTTCCGGTTTACAAACATTGCAATGTTTGATTTAAGAACTTATTTTCGTATTCAGAAGGCATATCTTTTTCGGGCCTTAGAAAATGTAACAATTTTATCTATAATTGGGAGAGCTGGTCAACTGAATTATATTGTTTTTGTTTCTATTTAGGTTTGGACTAATGAGCAAACAATGTTGCTTGACTCTTTGAAAGGGAAAAACCTAGTTATAGGCGCAGATGGAAGATGTGACAGCCCTGGTTTTTGCGCAAAATATGGCAGTTATTGCTTTTTAGAAAGTAGGAAAAAGAACTGATTCATCTTGTTATGGTACAAGTATTCAGTGGCGCTTAGTTGTTTTTCAATGTTCTTAGAAATATAAATTAATATTTTCTTCAAATATACAGAGTGATGAAGTAAAGAATAGCGTTGCGATGGAGTTAGAGGGATGTAAACGTGGATTAAAATTTCTAAAAGAAGAAGGTTTGAAAGTTGCTTACAAGGTGACTGGCAGACACAAGCAAATTAGATGCTATTTAAGAACCCATCACATCGAAATAGTTCATCTTTTCGATGTTTGGCATTTGGTGAAATGTAAATACGGATTTAACTTTAATGAGTCTTAAACTCTTAGAATACGACTGTGTTGCTGAAAAGGAAATTTGGTCATATTTTATTTCAAATTTTAGCTGTGAAGAGCAAAATAGCAGCAGCGTGCGGAAAAAAGAAGTCCATGGCCATTTTACTAACTTGCAGTAATATTATCCAAAATCATCCCCAGGTAGCAATTCACAATGTAAATGACGTGTATTTTGAGTGTTCTTAGTGTATATAACGTGTTTGGGTTTTTCATAAGTGTAAAACACGTGGAGTATAGGTTGAATATGACACGTTAATAGAGTTGATGATTTAGGCCGTGTAAAACACGTGGAGTATAGGTGGATAATATCACGTTAATTGTGGTGTTGATTTAGGGCGTGTTTAACACGTCAGGAATAGGTTGAAACTATCACTTTAATTATGGAGTATATTTAGACGTGTAAAACACGTGGAGTTTTGGTTGAACACATCACGTTAATTTGGTGGCAATTTCAAGCGTGTACATCACGTGGAGTATAGGTTAAAAATGTCACCCAATTGTTGGTGGTGATTTACGGCGTGTAAAACACGTGGGGAATAGGTTGAAAATATCACGTTAGTTGTGGTGTATATTTAAACGTGTAAAACACGTGAAGTTTCGGTTGAACACATCACGTTAATTTGGTGGGGATTTAAAGCGTGTACAACACGTGGAAAATTGGTGGAAAATATCACGCTAATTTTTGTGATGATTTAAGGCGGGTAAAACACGTGGGGAATAGGTTGAAACTATCATGTTAGTTGTGGTGTATATTTAAACGTGTAAAACACGTGAAGTTTCGGTTGAACACATCACGTTAATTTGGTGGGGATTTCAAGCGTGTACATCACGTGGAGTATAGGTTGAAAATGTCACCCAATTGTTGGTGGTGATTTACGACGTGTAAAACACGTGGGGAATAGGTTGAAAATATCACGCTAATTTTTGGTGATGACTTAAGGCGTGTAAAACACGTGGGGAATAGGTTGTAACTATCACGTTAGTTGTGGTATATATTTAAACGTGTAACACACGTGAAGTTATGGTAGAACGCATCACGTTAATTTGGTGGGGATTTAAAGCGTTTAATACACGTAGAGAATTGGTGGAAAATATCACACTACACTGCAAATTTCTAACGCACTTTAAGATCAGTTTGGAGCACACTTTAAGATTGTCATTTTTGGTAACGATTTAAGATCACATAACACATTGAGATCATTTACAAGCGATCTTTATATGATATCCATTTAATCTCCAAATGAGCTATTAGTGATCTTAAAAAGTGCGTATGATCTTACAAATATGCTCTCTGTATGTTCCCAAGATGTGCTATTAATGACAAATGATCTTAAATTTCTCAAAATAAGATTAGTTTGTGTGATCCTAAAATGATCCTATAATGCTTCTACAATGGTGTTCCTAAAGATAAATAAAGCAGAAAATTCTTATGTTTGAAACAAATTTATTTGAAATTTACAATTGCAAAACCTTGCCAAGTTGGCAGTCCAGTTTTGAAGCTCTAGCTGAAAGTTTATAATAATTGTGGCCCATGACCCATTTCGAGAGCAGAGCCATGGGTTGCTGGAAGCATTTAGGAAAATCGAGTTCCACAAAATAATATATCGCTAACAACGTCAATAATATGCTCGGAACACTTTTTTCTTTCTCAAGGAATATAGTTTTAAATCCATTTCCCACAACTGCAACTTTCTCCATTTTCCCACTAACAATAGAAAGAATACACAGAGGTGGTCCAGTGATCCTCTTTTCAAAATGCGATAGAAATTCTGAATCCTTGTAACACGTAAAATTAGTTGATTTAAAACATCAGTATAATGTTATATGATATACTCACTTTTACCTCCTCAATTATTGGTTCGGTTTTAGCCCCTTTGGTCTGATAAGTTCCAGATTTTGACACAAACCAATTCCACGCTGCAAGGAAGTGGTCCTTTTCCTGTGACGATTAATAGTTTATTTAGCAATTCTCATCAAAGAGTTTGAAAAATGGTGGTAAAACCACAGAACACTGGGTTTCGTGGGTTATTCTCATTTCAAAATGTTCTGTAATATTTTGTCTTCCGAACCACGGTTTATTTAATTCTTAATTGTGAACAGTGGCCTGGGCGACAAAATGTTACAGAACTTAATTCCAATCAAATCATTCATAGAATGACAATTAACTTTTCGATTTTACCACCACAATAAAATATATTCACGTTTTTCATCTTTTTCACTTCAGAAACGTCAATAATGGTATCTAAAAACAATTTCATGTTTTTACTAATTTTCTCGAAGGATTTTCTGCCACACAGTAATCTAAACTCGAACAAAATCTATAATAGAGTTGAAAGAAAATATGGTTAACATTTCATATTTCTATTTCCAATATGTATATTACTCACAAATTCCACTTTCTCAAAGCATGGATATTCTTCCATTAAACATTCGATTGCGGTATCCTTCCTCATCGAGCTGGTTCGATTAACAAAAGTCTTCTTAAGAAGAGCTTTAATTACACCGCTATCTGGCTTCGGCTTTTGAAATTCGGTTTTAAGCGTGTTTAGACAATCATTTAGCTGTACCTCGCTTAGTTCTTCCCCTTTAAATTGGTTTCTTGAAAACTCGCTACAACGTTTATTATAAATTAATTTACATTATGTTAATAAATGTAACATTTATTTTCACAAGGTACTTCACCTTGAAGACAATTTCTTTCTGTCGGCGTTTGATTGGGTTTTTTTGATTGGGACAACTGTATCAGTGGCTGCAGAAGCTAACCTTTTGAAACCCTTTCTTTCTTCAGACGGCATTCTATCAATTACACGTTGCTTACGTATTTTTTGACTGAGTGCAGCTTTGAATTGAGACTAAGTTAAAACGAAGAATTAGCTAAAGGATGAAACACTTGACTTGGCAAGGCTTCGGGAATGATTTCCCTCAAACAGTTACGGTTTATATTTAGCTTTGTGAGAATTAGGCCTGTGCAAGCGCTCGATAAAGTTCGAGTACTCGATCGAGCCTCGAGCCGAGTACAGGGCATACATTCTATAATCCACGTGATGTTAGAATGTATGCCCTGTATATTTGTTACTCACAAAGTTTTTTCATTACACTATGACCTTTGTAAGCGTATTTTAATAATAACATACAAAATTAGAGCTAAATTTGAAACTCGATAGTGGCTCGAAACTAGAATTTAACTATGAGTCTTAAGGCTCGGCTCGAAGCACGATAAGAAAAATATTCAAGGCTCGAGGCTCGGCTTGAACCCTAAAAATCAAGGCTAGAACATACCTAATGAGAATCACTTCATAATGGCCGACATCGCTAAACTATAGTTGCGAAAACTTACCCATGGATAGTCCCCAGCCATCTTTATACTAGGATACAAGTCGTACATCATAGATCCAATTATTTTATAAGCGCTGCCAGTACGAACATGTGGATTTTTGACATAAAAATAGCAGCATTCACTGATGAACAAGCCCCACGTCTGCTGCTTAGTTACAGATCCATCTTCAAGGGATTTTTGAATATAATTGGAAAACTTAGGCATTCCATAATCTTCAATCTAAACAAACACGGAAAATGGAATAAGCTTTGATAAAGCGATTTAGACTGATATTTAAACCATACCCTTCCAGAAGATGTCGAACACCCCTCAACATCAAATGTCTTGCCTTCATTTATACTTGTAGTTTTAATGTTACAAATATCATGGTGTTCCTGATGTGCATCACTTTCCGTCATTTTTACACAATCACCGTCACCAGCAGTTTTTATATCAGGGACAATTTTACAAGCGTCTACTGTTGTGTTCGGTAGGTGTTCTGGGATTCCTTCATCATTGTTTGCAAAATTAATTTGCTTCTCATTAACATTGTTTGGTTGGGAAACTTTAAGTGCATCACCATCAGCATTCGTGTTTTCTGGTGTAACTGATATATCAGTGTTTGTATCTTTTGGCCTTAATACATTCTGCAATCTTGTCACTAAAAAACCATAAACATATTAATAGCTTTTAAATTAAGATGTATATTTGCATACAATTTTCGTGCTTAGTCACAGGACAGTTGCAATAACCGCAATTATTGTTATTTTCATCTGCGCTTCTTAGATACTCGTCACATTCGTCACGTCCACAATCTTTACAATGTCCTCTTTCAATGTTTCTACTGTCCAGCATGATTGTTGAAGTATGAGACCAAAAATGTAAAACTATAAAACGGTTTATATGTAGCACCTGCATGCTTTGAATATAAATCGAGTCTTATTTATAAAGATTGTCATTTTTAATTAATTAAAAATGACAATCTTTAAAAATAAGACACGATCTAGGCTAGGAAATTTTATTTTAAATAGTTTAATAAATAACGAAGCATTGTTTACTGACATGGAATATAATCTATGCGTTCTTGAAAACGTGGGTCAGCTAAATTTACAATTGTTTATGAATTTATCAAACAAGCATATTTATTCACTATGTATAGTTTATCCTTCAAGTTCCTTAGAGCTAAAGAAAAGGGGTTTTGAAGATTTATTTGAGTCACGAGAGAGAAAAGTTCACTAAAAATGATCTCATAGGCATTTATACGCCAGTCATAAATTACAGATTCTGATTCTCGGACAATAAAATACACGTCATCTTCTACAGTTAAAATACGCTCAATAATAGCAAATTTTGGTAATGCGTTGTCGACACCATTAATAACTAGGCAATTTCCATCTCTGTAATTATGGCCGTGAACCCTCGCTTCCTTAACCTCCCAAATTTGGCCCTGCCCTAATAATGTTGCAATCTCAGCCGCCATGTTTTCGGAACATTCAGCAAAATCAAATAACTTCCTAACAGAGATTTCATTTGCACCATACAAATAGTTTTGATTTGGGCTTCCATCAGGGTTTCGTTGATAGTAACAATTTCGTAGCAATTGATAATTACACATGCTTAAAGCTATGTTTTTGAAGCTTCCCCATTTGCGCCCTTTGAACACTGAAAAAAAAGCCTCAAACCGCATGCACCAATGGTGTCTTAATGGGCCAAACATAGAAATTTGCCTCGGTAAATGGACAAGGTAGTGGAACTTTGGTTTTATAGTTATATCCGGATAGAGTCTAGAAAATTCTGATATGTATTCTTCAACAGCCAATTTGAGTTGTGTTATGGTTGTCGTAGTAGCATACGGTGAAGTTCCTACAACCACAATCTGGGCTAGGCGAATAAAATTTCTCAAATTTTCCGCAGCTACCTCTTCACATTTTTCAATAAGAACCAGGGGTAATATTTCCACAAGCGTCATACAACATGCGGCGGAAATATTTAAAGAAGAGTTTCCAGTTATTAGAGAGTTTTCTATGATAGGTGGTTTCGATTTACATTCAAGATAATGGTACTTGAAATTACACAATGAATCATTTAACCATTCTAAGTCAAAAAGCTTCGCTTCTGAGATTAAGTATGTAAGGAACGCTTTAACTTCTACAAGAATGACACCTTCTAGTAACACATGCATTGGGTCATGAATGGCAATAGATAAATCCATATCTTTTATATCAAATAATGGAGATCGGTTATTTATACCGTACTCTGCACTCCACTCATCACGCGCCTTTTTCGATTGAATTTCCTCAAGAAGTTCACATTGGTCAAGATGATCTTCGGTCATTCGTAAATTAAATGCGCTTTCTGTAAACATTTGGAATACTTGCGGTTTAGAACCGTGGCAAGTTCTGCAACATTTACGGGCAAAACCAACACCTTCCTTAAAACCCCATAACTGATTAGAGGCGGGAGTATCTGCAGGGGTCCCCAGTAACATTGCGGTAACTTTTTGATGGGTTCCATTTATCTCAAATCCTAAGTCTAAACCATCATAAAGGGCATTCATAGACTGAATAAAATCCATCAAGATATTTCTCATTCCGAATTTTTTGACATAGGAAGATTTAACAATAGCAAGAAGCTGTTTTGTGTATAATTTTGATCGAAACATTGGCGGAATATTCGCTAATTCGTAAGTAAAAAATGTTAATTTGTGAATTTTCCTATTCATGCCAATGGGATTCACAGTTTCAACATCATCAACGTTAAGAAGAATTTTTATGCAAAATGTGCCAGCCAAGCTATGATTTTTGTAGAAGGTTCCATCACACCAATCTTTCATAATTTCATCTTGACTGTCATGCGAGTTTATCAACCAGTACTTAACATCTGGAATAGCGATGAGCGATTTGAGACTTTCTATTATGGGAATGCTATAGCCCCAGCATGATTGCCGTTTTACTTTCCCTTTTTGAACCACATTTATTCTACCCATAAAGGTTTGTTCCGGTGTTAATAATTTAAAGTTTGATTTGAAAAACGATTTTCTTAAGGCATCAGTTTTCAAAAAACTAGCTATTGCTTCAAAGTTAAAGAAATTATCAAATATTGGGTCAGATAATGGTTTCCCATCTTCACTAGTAAATGTTCCAAATTTAACACGAATGTAAATACCCAAGGCTTTAAATATACCTTCCAATTGTTCGACAATGCAATTAATGCTCTTTTTACTAAATCCAAATTTTGCTTCCAATCTTAGGAAAAAATACCCCATAACATTTCTTAAATCATGAAATGGTGTTTCAAGGTCGAATTTGTTAGCCCCTGGTTCATTATGCGTTTGGTTAAACATGTCGAAAGTCTCATCCATAGAATCATGAGAATCAGAACTGTCATATATAATTTCATTACATGGTTCGCCATTAACTTCAGCTACGTTCTCATTAACTGCAATTTCATTATGTTTGTGATGTTTAGAACAATGTTTCTTGAAGTTGTTATAGCTTTTTGACAAGTATGGGCAAAATTTACACTTCACTATGAAGGAAGGATCATTTACGTGTTGCTTAATGCATTGAAAACTCAAATCGTTTCCACTTTTCCCGGAGTAACTACACGAATTGCAATCAAATCTTGACATATTGACCCAAAAACCGTTCATCATGCACTTGAGAAATCCTAGCGTGGGAATAGTAAACAACTTAAATAATTTTCCTCATTCAAAAACCAAATACTATGAAATTAACGTTTCAATTAACGCTTAATATTCTACATTTAAATTAACAAAAGCGTTACTTACTTTATTCTGAAGAAGTTAAGATTAAAACGAGGATTTGGCCAAGGCTTAGTTGAAAACGTTGGTCATGATTTTATCACTGGAAAATTGGGATTGATATTTTTACTATCTAAATTATAAAAATGTTTTAACGCTTAATACTGTACATTTGAATTAACAAAATCATTACTTACTTTATTCTGAAGAGGTTAAAATTAAAACGAGGATTTAGCCAAGGCTTAGTTAGTTAGTTATAAACGTTGGTCAGGATTTTATCACAGGAAAGTTGGGATTGATATTTTTACTATCTAAATTATAAAAATGTTTTAACGCTTAATACTGTACATTTAAATTAACAAAAATGTAATACTTACTTATTCTGAAGAATAAAAGATTGAACCGAGGATCACGCAAACTTCGCCAAGGCGATGAGAAAGAGAAATGCTCCGAAGCCTCCGATTGCTTTTTTTTTCTCTCTCCTACGTCACGGCCTACTTGCCTACGTTGTTCGCTTCGCGCACGCGGTATAGCGCCAAAGAGAATATAGGAGAGGAGTGGAAAATGGGGCAAAACTTGTCACTCTTTTCTACCGCGCATCTTCAACGCGCACTCCTCCCCTATATTCTCTTTGATAGCGCGCATCAAGCCGATTTCTTTTGTTACTTGACACCACTAGCAAAGCCTAAGAGACCTAAAATTTGCTCTCGGGTAATCGCGGCTATATTGTGACCAATTTCCCATCAACTATATATACGTACTTAAAAGGACGGGGTGTGATTGGTTGCTATAGCGGTTGTGAACTTGTGGGATGGAAACTGTGGTTTTTAGGAGTGAGACGACGTTTTCCGGTGGTTCCCCAGTTTATTTATTTATTTATTTATTTGGAATAATTGGTCTACACAGTCAACAGAGTGGCTTGAAATAGACACCGGGATAAAAAAACGGAAGGTAGGGGCACAATAATTTGAGGTAGGAAACAAAATTAGTAGATAACGAACAAAAATTTGATTATAATAACAATAGTAAATTATAACAAACTAAATAAACTACATAATATTAGAGTATCATTGAATTAAGTATTGGGAAGCTGGGGGGGGAAGCAAGAAGGACAGTATAGGTAAATATATATATTGTCATTTTTAGATCGTATGTCTTTGGTATAAAGTGCTTTTCATGATCTCAATGCGGCAGATGATCTTCAGAGGATTGAAATAACATATTTAGATCACTTAAATTTATAAGATCGCTTACTACAGGATAGAAATGTTTTAGAACACTACACGATCACTTTGAGATCATTTGCTGGCAAAAAATTGATCTTAAAGAGTACTTAGCCGTTCTTAGAGTGTATTAGAATTTGCAGTGTAAGTTTGGTGGTGATTTATGCCGTGTAATACACGTGAACATGAAGTTGAATTTAACAGTTACTCAATATGCCTAAATCACGTGACAATGAGGTTGAAAAGAGCAAGATATTTGTACGTGTGATTGAAGTTGATTCAAACAAAGTAGTTGAAATATATACTATTTCTAATATATGAAATTATTTGTGAATATATAGTATCACAATGTATTTAACTTTAAACTTATACTAAATCAAATTTCCACACATACAATTGTATTAATATAATTTTTAGAAAGGCAAGCACAGGTGATATGGATGGGTACAAATAAATAAGTGATTATTGTATAGACTTCATCGTTGTTAAGACCGACCGTCATTCACAGCAATTTTTTTGAAGCCCACATTTTCTTTCTCCAATATGGCAATGACACCTGCCATCTAGTACCGTTTTTTATTGACATTTTCCCTGGAGTAATATTTAAGGATTAAAACTTAACATTGCCTTACAAGTGCTTTAAATTACAGCTAGGTCTCCTTCAGTATAGTGCTCCTAAACAATAGGTAGGGTGTTTGGTCGTTCGCTTTTTTAAATCTTTCATTTTAAATCGAGGTCTAAAAAATATTAGACCTCCTTATCTATCGCATTAACCATTTGGTTTTCGGTCGGCTAGCTGGAGGTTATTTTCCAGCTTTGCGTTTAAAATTTAACCTGGACTTCAACATATTAAATACAAGTTAAATGATTATGTGCCTTTCATTTTCAGGAATTTAAAGATAATCTTATGATTGTTAAATATTGAACTGCATTAAGGCTCTTGTATATTGCTATTGAAAAAGAAAGTTCAATTGATCGATCTATATAAAAAATTAATCCACAAATGATAAAATAAATTGCACGCTTTTAGGCTTAACGCGTACAATATTTTTGAGAACTAGGATGTAGAACAATTAACAAAATTAGGCTTTAAACAGATCGTAAAAAGTAACCGAGATTTAAAATAAGTGAAATTCCGAGTGATATGCGCCATGAAGCTTTTTTTGGGTGTCAGCTGTAGACTAGACACACAGTTATTTTCTCCATAGACCGTAATACAATCAAAGAGGGGGGCTGTCACTACTCAGCGCAGTTTTACCTAAAGGTTTTTTTTACTACTTTTTTGTTTTGTTTTCAGGTAGTCTAAATTGTTAACTTGTTAAGGAATATTTAACACAGTCAAACGCCTTTATGTTCGTGTTTATAGCACTTTTTATTTCTTTAAAACTGTAAACAATCCTAACACTCGGCTATTATCCCCTGAAGGTTGAGTTTCCGTGTTACCCTATGTTATCAGAACCCTCCTTAGGAAGGAGGGTTATTATTTACTCCTGATATTATCTAGATTTTCATAGGTTTTGTTTATAATTTATCAAGATAGCGCTAATACATTTATGTATATGTATTTTTCATCTTGAAAGGTATAATGAAGCGTTATCAAGAGCTTTCGAAAAGGCAAAAAATCAGACATATAACGGCTAATGTTAGCCAGCATATGAGGGAATTAGTTAATGGCTGTGCGATTGATTCAGAAACAGACACGCCAGTTCCTGTTTCAAATAGTGAAACTTTAGACGATACAATCCTTGAAAACATAAATATCAGGTCGGAAAATGTAAGCGTTGGATTCGTAGATAGTGATCGGTCTGATTCTATTACGGAAAGTGACTCTAATATTGGAGAAGATGACGATATTTTAAGCCCTGATTCTGACATTAGCAGTGATGAAACTGTTACACCCAATTTACGCGAAAATTTAAAACAATGGGCCCTGAAGTTCAATATAAGCCATGCCGCTTTAAATGAGCTGCTAAAACTTTTGAAACCGGATCATCCTTCCATGCCTTTAGATTCAAGGACACTTTTACAAAGCTTAACTCAGCATGCGCTGGAAGTTGATAAATTAGATAACGGACAATATTACCACTTGGGTTTACAAGATGGGCTGTTAAATAAATTAAAAAGTGGAGTTAGAATGTCTGATGTTAATGTTCTTAAAATAATGTTTAATAAGGATGGAATCCCGGTATACAAGAGCGCGTATTCTGATTTTTGGCCCATTTTAGCGAGATGTTGTGACTTAAGAAATTCTGAACCGTTTGTTGTTGGTTTGTTTATCGGGAATGGGAAGCCAAAACCCCTTCAGTTATATCTTCAGAAACTAGTTGTCGAATTAACTCAACTAAATCAAACTGGGCTTCTAGTTAGGGGTAAGGCTTACGGGATTGAAATAGGTCCTTTCATTTGTGACGCACCCGCTAAAGCGTATATAAAATGCATAAAAAATCACAATGGCTACTTTGGTTGTGACTATTGCGAACAAAGAGGTGATTATTATGGCAGGGTTGTTTTTAATTTAACAAATTCATCTCTTCGAACTGATGCAAGTTTTAGAAACAAAACTCAGGCAGAGCATCATAGTCAAGAAGACTCGCCGCTATTAAATTTGCCTATTAACATGATCCATAATTTTCCCATAGATTACATGCATTTAGTTTGTTTGGGAGGAGTCAAAAGAATTATTAAGTTCTTATCTAAATCTAAATCTTTAGTAAAACAGCCTGCCCATATTTTGGATCAAATAATTTTATCAAATAATTGATGTTTTATTATCATGTTTTCAAAATGGAAAATTTGAATATATGTTACTTCAGGCAATTAATTTTCTACACTTATCTTTTACACTTTCCCGTCTTTGTCAAAAATGACATTTTTTATTAATAGAGTTTGACTTCACCGCTTTTAATTTTGCCTTTCATTATTATTTTATCTGATTAGCTTTGATTAAATTCTATTAGATGCTCACTGAGAACAAGTACTTTGCGCCTTATTTTATAGCACTGGTTAATAAACGAACACCAAATGCTCATATATAAAAACAAAAAGTACACTTCATTGAAGCTTGCTCGAGCCATGTAATATAATAAAACACCCTTTTACAATGAGATAAGTGCTTATTTAAAAATGAGATGAGCGCTAAAAATGAAATGATGTGAGATTGAAGAAATAGTTTTGAGTTCAAAACTAAGACTTCACGAGTGTTTAAATGAGATGAGTGAAAAATACCAGATGACATTGCAGGTGCTTAAAATGAGATGATATAAAAAACCAAGGATAAACTCACCGAGAGATATATCTACTAGAAAAAAAACTGAAAGGAGAGGAGGAGAGGAGAGCCAAACTAAGGCTCTGATTTGAGGGCTGCCACGAAATGAGAGAAAATGTATATTACTGAAAGGAGAGGACTCAAAAATGAGTTTTCAATAACACTGACGAACAGTAGTGCGCTTGATATTTGGTTCCATTTTATAAAATAAAAGAGTTGAGCCATAGAGGAGAGGTTTCTTTAGAAAAGCGCCATTTTGATCACGCGAGATGAGATGGCATTGTATTTGAATTTGATAAAATAAGGAGAGGAGAGGTTTAAAAATATTTCACCATCTTATGAGTTGGGAGAGGAGAGCGGCGCTTTGGTCAATATTTGAAAAAAGGTGTGAGTGGGAGAGTGAAGAAAAATATCAAAAATGCCCATCACTGTTCAGAGGTCAAACCTAGTAAATGGTAGCTATCTGCGTAAAATGCCAAAGATGAATGGAATGATAAACTGGTTATGGCATTGAAATGCTTCTTGGCTTTTCTCTTTCATCTTTTTTCTTGTCGGTGTTTGAAATTTTCTCCAAATGTTTTGCAAGAGCGTGCCAATTCTTAAAAACAGTGGTAAGAGCTCAGTGATGGTGCATTACCCATTTCGTTCTAGCCAATGAGAAAAATTTCAACACTTCTTCAAACTCAGCAGCGGTGGTTTTAAGTTCCTTGGTTTTTCAGGCGACTTAGTGTAGTAACTGAATTGCTTGGTAATCGTTTCAATGCATTTTTTAAAGCTCCTGTTATCAATTCCTTCAAGAGCCTGCTTGACACACAGTTCCAATTTGTGGGCCAAGCAGTGGATGGAAATCAGATGGTTGCAATGATTCCTCAAAATTTTCAATAATCCGTTATCTTTTCCCCAGTAAACTGAGGCTCCATCAGTGGTTATCGTGCACGATTTCTTATACGGTTCCTTGATTCCATGATCATCGAAAAACTTCGTCAAAGAGTTGAAAATGTCCATAGCACAGCCACTTTCCGTAAGTCCAAGGTAACGTACTGTGGAATCGTTTTCCTCACTTGCGTAAGTAACATGAACGATTTCATGATTATCCATCGAACGATCGGTCGAGCTATCCAATATTAGTCCAAAAATGTCGGTTTCATTTAATTTCAGAATTACATTTTTCTTTAATATTTTGGCAATGAACTTTCAAAGTTCTGGAAAACAGGGACCCCAGGCGAAAATTTAAATTCCTTATAGGATAAATAGGATTAAAAAGGTTAATCATATCTATTGTTGTCACGGTATTTAAGATCTAAAAGAATTAAAACTTTGGTTTACGGAGATATCCAACGTGATTTTATTAAAAACATTAAAATTTCCTTGAGACGTTTCGGGCCGCGGCTCGTCATTCAGTCTGTTGAACTTGATTTCGTTCATGTTAATATACTACTCTATTCTAGGTTATTTTTTAGACAATTTTTTAAGGGGAAGTATAACATTTGGTCGCTAGGGGGAATACCATAAGGGTGCCGCGTGTTTTTTTTTTCTTTTTTTTTATATTTTATTTTTTTTATTATTATAATATTATTGACAATGTGTAATTATATTATTTATCTATTATTTTTTATAAGTTTGTCCACATTCCAATTATTTTTAAGTACATAGCCTGCCTCCAAGTTAAAGTTATTTTTAAATTTCTTAATGTAGATACTTTCGGTAATTTTACGTTTATAGTAGTCTTTTTCTTTAGCTAAGATCGTTGTATTATCCCAATTAATTTGGTGTGTTATATTAAATTTTAAGTGCATGTACACAGCGTTAGTTTCTTTTTTATTTTTAACATCTCTTTTGTGTTCTTTAATTCTATCTATTAGTTTACGTTCTGTTTCACCAATATACATTTTTCCACATGTTTCACATGGGATTTTATATATCACACCAGCTGTACTTAGGGGTTCTGTTTTCTTATTATCTTTATTATTACCTTCCCATTTGACTAAGTTACTTTTTAAATCCTTAGCTTTTTTATTAATTATTCTAATATTAAACGGTCTAAGTTTCCTTTGTAATGTTTCGTTAAAACCTCTATAGTAAGGTAGAAAAAACCATTTTTCTGGTTCAAGGTTATCTTCCTTTATTGTTTTTAAATTATCAGGATCACTGACTTTTAGAAATTTGTTAATGACTTTACCGGGGTATTCACTATCTTTTAGTTGTCGTTTAATCTTTTCCAGATCAGCAGAAGGTTGATTTGAGATTTTATTGATCCTATAGTTGAGGCTTTTAGCTAATCCATTTTTAATATGGTATGCATGATACGAATTGTAATTAAGAAACTTTTTCGAGTGCGTTGGTTTTTGATATAAGGAATGATTTGGTTTTTTGGGATTTTTTGACCTATCGATTAGGATATCTAGGAAAGGAAGTTTGTTTTCTTTTTCTATTTCTAGAGTAAATTTAATTTTTTGATGTTTAGAGTTAATCCGGTCAAGGAAATTAGTTAGTTCCGATATGTTGCCTATCCATATGGAAAAAATGTCATCTACGTAGCGCCACCAGATCTTAGGAAATTTTGGGTCATTAGTTAGGAAATTATTTTCAAAATAGATCATGAAAAGGTTAGCTAATACTGGGGATATATTTGATCCCATGGGGAGACCATCAGTTTGTTTGTATATTATGCCATTAAATTGAAAATCATTGTTTCTTAAGCAAATTTCTGTGGCAGTAAGTATACTATCTATACTTAGAGGGGTAACGTGGATTAATTCATCTTTCTTAGTTGTTAGTAAATTTTTGACTACAGTTAGGGTTTCTTTAACTGGGGTGTTTGGGTAGAGGCTTACTACATCAAAGCTCACCATAAGGCTATTGTCCTCGAAAGTAATGTTATTTAACCTATCAATAAAATCATATGAATTTTTAAGACAGTTTTTGGAGTCTACGAGAGTATCAAAAATCTTTGCAAGGTGAATCGATAGGTTGCGAGTTGTTGCTCCTGACATGTCGACAATAGGTCTCATAGGATTGTTTTCTTTGTGGATTTTTACATATCCTTTTAAATGTGGTAATCTAGGATTTTTATTCCTTAGGGTAAATTTGAACTTATTATCAATTTCTCCCGATTTTGTAAGTCTTATGGTGAAGTCTGTGACTTCTTTGCATTGTTTATTTAAGTTAAATTTAGAGTTCACTATGTATTCACCATTGTCAATTAGGTCTTGCATTTTGGAGAGATAGGAGTCTTTGTCCATGATGGCAATTTTTCCTCCTTTATCGGCCGGGACAATAAGGATGTTTTTTCTGTTAATCAGAGATTTAATCGCGTGTCGTAGATCTTTATGTAGATTGTCTTTAGAATCCTTGTAGTTAAAAGTTTGTAGTAAATCTGTCACTATATAGCTGATGTCACTTAATTCATTATCATCAACTAGGTTTTTGATAAAGAATTTTTCTAGTTCTACGGCAATATTGAGATGGTTCATGTATTTTGGTTTCGGTATGAAGTTTAGGCCGAGGCTTAGTAGCTTCATTTCGTTAGAGTTAAGTTCATTATTGGACAGGTTAATCACATTGTTGAAATTATACTTATTGTCTGTGGTATCGAGGTTAATTTTGGTCTTTTCTATGGTTGAGGATAGTTGAAGTTGTTCAAACTTACGTTTCTGTTTGGAAAAGACCAAAATTAACATCGATACCACAGACAATAAGTATAATTTCAACAATGTGATTAACCTGTCCAATAATGAACTTAACTCTAACGAAATGAAGCTACTAAGCCTCGGCCTAAACTTCATACCGAAACCAAAATACATGAACCATCTCAATATTGCCGTAGAACTAGAAAAATTCTTTATCAAAAACCTAGTTGATGATAATGAATTAAGTGACATCAGCTATATAGTGACAGATTTACTACAAACTTTTAACTACAAGGATTCTAAAGACAATCTACATAAAGATCTACGACACGCGATTAAATCTCTGATTAACAGAAAAAACATCCTTATTGTCCCGGCCGATAAAGGAGGAAAAATTGCCATCATGGACAAAGACTCCTATCTCTCCAAAATGCAAGACCTAATTGACAATGGTGAATACATAGTGAACTCTAAATTTAACTTAAATAAACAATGCAAAGAAGTCACAGACTTCACCATAAGACTTACAAAATCGGGAGAAATTGATAATAAGTTCAAATTTACCCTAAGGAATAAAAATCCTAGATTACCACATTTAAAAGGATATGTAAAAATCCACAAAGAAAACAATCCTATGAGACCTATTGTCGACATGTCAGGAGCAACAACTCGCAACCTATCGATTCACCTTGCAAAGATTTTTGATACTCTCGTAGACTCCAAAAACTGTCTTAAAAATTCATATGATTTTATTGATAGGTTAAATAACATTACTTTCGAGGACAATAGCCTTATGGTGAGCTTTGATGTAGTAAGCCTCTACCCAAACACCCCAGTTAAAGAAACCCTAACTGTAGTCAAAAATTTACTAACAACTAAGAAAGATGAATTAATCCACGTTACCCCTCTAAGTATAGATAGTATACTTACTGCCACAGAAATTTGCTTAAGAAATAATGATTTTCAATTTAATGGCATAATATACAAACAAACTGATGGTCTCCCCATGGGATCAAATATATCCCCAGTATTAGCTAACCTTTTCATGATCTATTTTGAAAATAATTTCCTAACTAATGACCCAAAATTTCCTAAGATCTGGTGGCGCTACGTAGATGACATTTTTTCCATATGGATAGGCAACATATCGGAACTAACTAATTTCCTTGACCGGATTAACTCTAAACATCAAAAAATTAAATTTACTCTAGAAATAGAAAAAGAAAACAAACTTCCTTTCCTAGATATCCTAATCGATAGGTCAAAAAATCCCAAAAAACCAAATCATTCCTTATATCAAAAACCAACGCACTCGAAAAAGTTTCTTAATTACAATTCGTATCATGCATACCATATTAAAAATGGATTAGCTAAAAGCCTCAACTATAGGATCAATAAAATCTCAAATCAACCTTCTGCTGATCTGGAAAAGATTAAACGACAACTAAAAGATAGTGAATACCCCGGTAAAGTCATTAACAAATTTCTAAAAGTCAGTGATCCTGATAATTTAAAAACAATAAAGGAAGATAACCTTGAACCAGAAAAATGGTTTTTTCTACCTTACTATAGAGGTTTTAACGAAACATTACAAAGGAAACTTAGACCGTTTAATATTAGAATAATTAATAAAAAAGCTAAGGATTTAAAAAGTAACTTAGTCAAATGGGAAGGTAATAATAAAGATAATAAGAAAACAGAACCCCTAAGTACAGCTGGTGTGATATATAAAATCCCATGTGAAACATGTGGAAAAATGTATATTGGTGAAACAGAACGTAAACTAATAGATAGAATTAAAGAACACAAAAGAGATGTTAAAAATAAAAAAGAAACTAACGCTGTGTACATGCACTTAAAATTTAATATAACACACCAAATTCATTGGGATAATACAACGATCTTAGCTAAAGAAAAAGACTACTATAAACGTAAAATTACCGAAAGTATCTACATTAAGAAATTTAAAAATAACTTTAACTTGGAGGCAGGCTATGTACTTAAAAATAATTGGAATGTGGACAAACTTATAAAAAATAATAGATAAATAATATAATTACACATTGTCAATAATATTATAATAAAAAAAAATATAAAAAAAAAAAAAAAAAACCACGCGGCACCCTTATGGTATTCCCCCTAGCGACCAAATGTTATACTTCCCCTTACAAAATTGTCTAAAAAATAACCTAGAATAGAGTAGTATATTAACATGAACGAAATCAAGTTCAACAGACTGAATGACGAGCCGCGGCCCGAAACGTCTCAAGGAAATTATAATGTTTTTAATAAAATCACGTTGGATATCTCCGTAAACCAAAGTTTTAATTCTTTTAGATAAATAGGATTATTTTGGGAATTATAGGATTTTATAGGACCAAAAATTTGTTTTAATAGGAAAATATAGGACTAAATTTTCTCGTATATAGCACTATATTTGGCTTTAATTACTCAATAAATCTTGTATATATGTATAACAAATCGAGTTTCATTGTGAAAAAGGAACTTTATTAATATTATATCAGAATATCATATCACATTACATTTTTGTCAATAGCAATCATGTAAAATACAAGAATTAAATAGACTGCTGCTTGTACCTAGGCTTGCTTAGCTTTTTTTTCGTAAAATGAGCCTCAATAAGAGAGCTCTGACGTTTTCTCAGAGTTTCCTCTTTTTTCTTAAAATTTGTTGAAAAATCTGAATCTTTTTAATTTTTTCATTGAGTGTTCAAGAATGAGTTGGGCAACGGTTACAGCGGAAGTCTTTTTGTAGTATAGCATTCTTGTGCTTTGTGTTAGCTTCTTCGAGGAGTGTGTTCGCAACCGCCTCTGACTTGTCCTTTTCTTCTCTCAAATTCCTCACTGTTTTAGTTAAGTTAGACAATTCTTCATTCTGTTTTGATAATTTTTCCATTTTCTTCTTAGCTTCTAGCTCAAGAATTTCATCAAATTCTTTTCGCTTAGCCTTTTCTTCTTCTTCTTTTAACATCTCGAGCCTTAGCATATAAGATGAATGCGCTTGCTTTATTATTAGTTCCTTGCTTATTGGAAATCCACGAAGGACCTTCTCATAACCATTGATGGCGTCTTTGGTTGACATTACCGCGTTAATTGTTTGAAGATTCATATGAACTATAGCCATCTTAACTCAAAAATCAAATTGAATTTACAATTAATCAATAATTAATAACAAAATACTCTAAATTAACACAATAAAGATATTACTAGCCCTTTAAACCTATACCATTAAAATAAACTGAAAAGAAATTCACGGCTTCGTACAATAGAAGAGGAACTAGCCTATCAAAATTGACACCAAACTTTCTAGAACTATCCTATACCCCTATATCCACAGTGCAAAGCGAAATACCTAGCCACTAGAGAGTTTTCCAGGAACCCAGAGAATTGGCTCGCTTAATTAGACCCTAAGCAACAAGATCTTGAGTCACTATCCTGGTACCTGGCCCAAGAAACTTCTAGAACATTTTTTTAACCCTAAACTGACCAATCCGTATTTGGTCCCAGATTTAAAAGTTTTGCCTATTCGCTGATATCATGAATTCGCGCGGCTACGTCATAAATATGGTCCACTATTCGCCAAACCAAAGTCAATCAAAAAACGTCATTGTCCCAGAGATCCTTGCGAGAAACTAGAAGTTAAATATACGAAGTCCCTCCTTTCCCACCCTCAGTCGATACCTGGTACTATCTAAACGAAACCCTGTCGGCCCATCCTTAAGAAATCCTTAGACGTTCGGAAAAAATTTTAAATCGAAACTTATTTTATTCATTTTGAATCATTAATTTTTTGGAAGAGAATCGGAGATTTTATTTTTTTAACCCTTAATTTATGAAGAAGAGGAGGAGCGCAAGAGCGCGAAATAGTAAAAGACAAAGAGCAACTTGTCGCAAGAAATTAAAAACTTGAAAGTATTTTGATAAACTGACTTGAAACTATGGTTAAAGAACTTAGATTATGGTTGACGGATTGATACAATTTTAAAATCTTAACTCTCTATTTTTAAACATTATTATAAAATCTTAACCAAAATACCCCTAAATTTAAATTTGAAACTTAAAGGAGACATTCCATAGACGTTTTAAAATACAAACCTCCCTTAGATATAAATTTGATTTTTTTTTTAATTTTTTTATTTTGACCCCCATAAAAGTTTGAGAAAATTTATGAACAAGATTGAATATAATGTTGACTATTAAAAATTGGATTAGAATCTATTTTGACTCTCAACTGACACATACCATCAAACGCGGTAACTTTTGATTCAGAAATTTAATAAGGCCCTCGTTCCCTTTAAAAGGCCTTAACTCTCCACAACTGACTGCATTCTAACATCTTGTCTAGCGTTAGCGAGGTCGAATCATTAGTGATAAGAGTTAGGTGTTTGTGTTGCATCTTAACCCCTCTCGTAGGACGTCGAACAACCCACCCCACCCCCATAAACAACAAATGAAGAAGGTAGATAAAGGCTTATAGAACTCGGTCTGGTGAGATTACCTTTCCCGATTTGGAAAACCCTCGTTCAACTTCAGCGTTACCATTTGGTATCACCAAAGCGGCTCTTAAAACTTGCATAACTGTAGGATACTTAGAGAATATTTACTTTCTCCAATATTTGGCCAAAAATGATCAACTCTTAAGTTAGTATTCTCTTTGGAGGAGGGCAACCCGTTTACTTTACCCCACAAGCTCGCCTGTGAAAGACAACGCGCCCCCTCTTTTCTCCATTTCATCCGACGGCCCGGCGGATCTTCAAAGTCCAAGGTTGGGGAGACATATAAAACGATTTTGGATGACCTTTTTCCTCCAGACGATCCGGCACATGAAACGGCTATGCAATCTCTAATACGCGCTCGAGAAAAGGCCCTGCCTAACATAGAGGACAATAAGCCCTTTACCCTGGACTAGCTGACTGAGGTCGTTACGCTTTTACTGAAAGGGAAAGCCCCTGGAATAGAGGTTATCCAAAAGGTATTCTTGCTGAGACCTGGCATCTTTGTGACCCTTTTCATTGGGTGTTTATCCATCGCTCACTTCCCCGCCACCTGCAAAGCTTCGAAACTTGTGCTCCTCAACAAATTAGGTATACCAGCTAACCTTAGCTCGTCCTACCGACCCTTATGCTTCCTTCATGTTCATAGTCCGCTTCACTAAAACCAATACGGCTTCAGACATCTTCGTTCAACCACTGGTTCGCTTCTTAATACATGAACTCTATCAAGGAAAACAAGTCTGCCGGTCACTATACCTCTATCATATCGCTCGATATCCATGGAGCTTTTGATCCGGTCTGGGTCCCAGGGATACTTGATTCCCTACGTGAACGCGAGTGTCCCAGAAATTTGTACTCTCTTCTGTCGGATTATCCATATAATCGGCAGGCTGTAATCTTAAATAGCGAGGGCTCGCTAACTAGAACAGTATTCCGCCGGTGCCCGTAGGGGTCTTGCTGTGGAACCTAGTGATGAGGGATGCCCTGCGTCAAGTTTTTCCGGACGGCACGAGTACTCAAGCAAATGCCGACGACATACTGTCAGTAATTTCCGCCAGAACGCGCGTTGAATTAGAGCTAAAAGGAAGTGGAGTCCTTGCAATCTTGGAGGTACCTTCGCAAGCTCGCGCAAAGAGGACCTCTTGGTAGCTGAAGCACATTTCCCAATTCAGTTTCATATTGCCCTTTCGCAATCTATATAATAATAATCTAGGCTTTGTCTAAGAAGGGGTGTCCACACTAAGCCTGTGGCTTGTTTACAGGTGGATCCCTTTACATTGCATAGAGGGGTGGTGGCTAGCCCCTATGCAACCGCTAACCTACAGCGCCCTATACTAACTATTGTAGCGATTCTTTCTATTCTTAATTATTGAGTTTTAATTTCAACTCTCCAGGACTTACCTTGAGTCTCCTGAAACTACAAAAATCACCATTGGCCCGGGAATACTCGCGTACCTGTGGAAAGGGTTGGGGTAGCGAGACGCATCTATTTGTCTAGGGGATTTGTAATTAATTTTAAGGTCAGTTTATTGTCTAGGGGAATTGTTTTCATGGTATAATAATTCGATGGAGGTTAGGGTTTGCCAAGTGTTAGGGAACAATTTTATTTCTAATAACCAACATCTTATATCATTAACTTAAGGTTAATGATCAACAATAGTAATTGCTCTTAACTTAATAAATTCGTTACTCTAGGTTTCATAAAAACCTTAATCGTTAACCAAGTGGTTTAATCAGTTCATTTAAGTTGTTCATTCATTAAGTATATAGTTTTTGGTTTAAAAGAGTACGTTACGTTTGATGGTGCGCATTCGGCGATGGGTCCTCTTCTTTCGTTGATTGAACCTTGTTTTCCGTTCTTCGCCGGAGTCGGTTTACGGGACTCACTCTCGAGAGTTTTTTTTTTAATGTAGATCGGTGGCAAGGTATCATCGATCTCCGGGAACTTTTTGGTGGTTCTCGGGGTTAGTCGGATCGAGCTAGCAAGCATCAGGGCGAGGGGAGTAAAATCCGGACTTGGTCCGAATCGGCACTCTACCTCACTCGTCCCTCGATCACCTTTTCTCCTCTCTCCTTTTTCTTGGGTCTCTCTTTTTAGCGCCACGATTCTTTCTCGGGTCGCCAATCCTCGCCCCGTATTTGGGGTAAGTCTCTTTGGTATTTTTCCGAACACGTGCGTCACCGCACAACGCGTTAACACCAAACTTTTCAAAAACACTTTCAACTATATTGTATAGATTGTATCTTTTTTTTTTGAAACATACAATGGGTTGGCAAACCCTAGTTCTAGTTAAAAATAAGAGTTGGGGAAAATTTTGAAAGGGTAGGAGAGAAATAGATGCGTCATTGCTGTATTGTGGAAGGGGGTAGAAGTACCGGTGTTTCCCTGGCCAAGGAAACCCAAGTCTTTTCAGGAGCCCCAAGGTTTATTTTAATCTCTATGATTTAATCTCTATGAAAGGTCAGCTACCAGCGCCTTTCGTTCATGGAGATGGGGTTTTGCTTTTTAAATATTTGGAATCGGAATCCTACAATTTCCTAATTTACTACTTTTAATACTAATTAATACTCATTTTGGATATTTTAACACTACCCCCGTTTAAAGTCTCAACGTCCCGTGAGACCAGGTCTAAGCGAAATAAAAAATGGAAAACCAAGTAAAAGGAAACTACACTAAACAAAAACAAAAAAAAATTTGAAAACGTGACGTCAAAACTATTTACAGGTGCACACATTTAATACTACACTAAGGCCTAATAATCTTATTTACATCTGATTAATTTGTCTTTTCTCCCTTCCTTCATCTACTGAGCTCATTTGCGTATTACCCGACCAGTTGTCGGATCACGTGGTCTTAATACACGACCAAATTTTGGGACGGTTCTGTCGTCAGCCTCGTCATTATCTTCAGTTTCGCTAATATTTTCCTGACTAAAATCGTCATCTTTCAGGAGGAATTCGGTACGCTCATTATACGGCTTTAAATTTGATACCTTATACAATCCCTTTAAAGGTTTGTTTTTGAGGGTTTCTAGCCTATATGTATGGGGCGACAATTTTTCGTAAATACGGTAAGGACCGTCCAATTTCTTTGTTAGCTTTGCAGCGTACGCATCTGCGGCGCTGGATTGATAGTGGGTTTTTCTACACACTAGATCACCTTCGGAAAATTGAAAATCTATATGATGTTTATCATAGTAAGCTTTTTGCCGAGATTGTGACTGTTTAATAGTCTCTCGTGCTTTCTCCAGAGCTTCTTTAACTCTTGGAATAATTGTTAAGCTATAAATCTTTTCAACTTGGGGATCCGCACAGTGATCAGGATTTTTCTCCGTGATAAGGCTAATCGCGGTTCTAATATCTCTACCAAACATAAGGGAGGCGGGGGTGTTTCCCGTCGACTCTTGGGGTGAGGTTCTTATGGCCATAGCGAATTGTTGCAGGTACCTGTCCCAATCCCTATGGTCATTGTCTGTGATAAAGGACGCTATCATTGTCCCTATGGTTCTATTATAACGCTCTACCAAACCATTGCTCTGGGGGGCGTACAATGAAGTGAGTCGTTGCTTCACTTGAAGTTTATCAAAAACGTTTTTAAATAGTTTATTACAAAAGGATGACCCGTTATCACTCACTACACACGAGGGGAGGCCGAAACGTGAGAATACGTCATCGACGAGATGGTTGACAATCGGTTTCGTAGAGGCGTTCCTTAACGGGAATATTTCGACCCATTTTGTCAAATAGTCTGTTATAACCAAAATATATTTGTAACCCCTCTTACTTCTGGGGAATGGTCCTTTTAAATCTATTGATATGACTTCCCACGGTCCCTTTACCTCGCTTGGCTTCATGAGACCAGCGGGTGCTTACGGGGAGCTCTTATGTGCTTGGCACGTCTCGCAGGATCGTACGTATTTCATGACGTCATGTGTAAGGCCTAACCAGGTAAACTGACTTTGGATGCGTTTGAGGGTTTTTCTAACTCCAAAATGGCCGGCGGATGGTATGTCGTGACATAAATAAAGAACACGGGGGATTAAAGAAGGAGGGACCAGAATCTTACAAGGGTCATTATTTACAATTTTACCCGTATCTTTATAGAGAATCCTATCTCTTATTTCACATAAAGGGGCGGTACCTTCAAGGAATTCGCGCAGGGCTTTGTCCTCGGGAACTTCATCGTTCTCTAAGTACTTAATTAATGGACCGATTCGTTCGTCGGATCTCTGAGAACTGATTATTTCTTCATGGTCAAATTTGACAAGCAATGGGGTAGACTTCGTCGTGGCACCTCTGAGCGCGGCGACTGCACCGTCGGTTTCAGGGATGCGGGAGAGGGCATCTGCCACCGCATTATCTTTCCCTGGTACGTAATGTACACTGAAATCGAACGCCTGTAACCTCGCGTTCCAACGGGCAAATTTTCCCGTTGGGTCTGGAGCAGTATGTAACCACTTAATGGCGCTATGATCTGTAAATACCTGAAATTTAGTGCCCTCGACATATGGGCGAAATTTTTCGACTGCCCAGACCACCCCAAGGCATTCTCTCTTGGAGGTAGAATACTTTTGTTCCGCGTCACTTAGAGAGCGACTCGCGAACTGAACCACGTGCTTTTGCCCGTTAATCTTTTGGGATAGCACTGCGCCTAGTCCAACATTGGACGCGTCTGTATGGATCGTAAATGGGTGACAATAGTCGGGTGAGCTAAGTATAGGGGCCGACGAAAGCTTCTCCTTGAGGAGGTTGAAGGCTTCTTCCTGTAGGTCTGTCCATTGCCATTTGGTATTGTTTTTCGTTAGACTATGTAAGGGGCTAGCGATTCTCGAGAAATTTTCAATAAACCTTCTGTTATAACTAGCCATTCCCAAGAAACGCCGGAGTTGGCGGATATTCTTGGGAGTGGGGAAATTAGCCATGGTGTCTGTTTTTTCCAAATCTACTTGTACTCCCTGTTCTGAGACAATATGCCCTAGTATTTTACATTCTTTTTTACAGAATTGGGTTTTGGAGGCGCTAACTGTTAAGCCTTCTCTCATGATTCGGGTAAAGACTTCTGCCAAGGTTTTCAAATGGGTTTGATAATCACTCGAGGCGATTATCAAATCATCCAGGTATGCACACACACCCATTCCTGGTAGGTCCGCAAAAATGTTGTTCACCATCCTTTGGAAGGTGGCCGGAGCTCCGGTTAAACCGAACATTATGACGGTAGGCCTAAAAAGGCCCGATGGGTTACGAAGGCCGCGATATCTCTATGGTTTATGTGTAACGGGACCTGCCAATAGGCGGAGCGCATATCTAATGTAGTTATATATTTAGGTTTGTGAAGAGAATCTAATATATCATCTATCCTCGGAAGGGGGTAGGCATCCTTGCGAGTGATAGCGTTAATTCTTCGGTAATCTATGCATAACCATTGTTTGTTATTTTTCTGGGCGATCAAAAGTACAGGGCTTGTCCATGGGCTTTTACTCGGTTCGACTATCCCTTTAGCTATCATGTCATCGATTAATTCATCTAACGTAGAACGTTTTGCGGGGGAATACCGATAAGGGGGGCAGGAAATAGGTAGGTGGTCTCCTACGTCGATAAAATGCTCTACCCTAGAAGTTAAGCCGGGAATAGTTGAAAATATAGCACTATAATTATGAACTAAGTTTCCTAATTGCTCTCTTTGTTCTGGTTCTAATGTATCCGCGCCATCCAAGGCAGTTTTTATACCTTCAAAATCAGTATATTCTCTTAATTGTGCCAAAGAATGACAAAAACCTTTTGTTTCATTTTGAAAATTAACCTTAAATTTAAAGACGGGACCTTCCTCGAGGTCTATTGTTGGGCTATTCCAATTAAATTGACTACGGCCATAATCTATTATCATGCCCGTTTTTCTCATGATATCCTTACCTAGGATACAAGGATACATTATATCAGACGAATATACAGGGTGTTTCTGGAAAGTCTGGCACAAATTAACAGGCATGTTCCTTGGGTCAAAAGGAGACCGAAAGGTCCTATGACGTTTTGGGGTAAAGCGCTCCGTTGCGACGTTATGGGCTCTCAAAAGTAAGCCGAAAAACAAGGAGATTTTGCAGAATTATAGCACTAGAATTGTGGTTTTGACCCAATTGTTTTCGATTATTGAGCATAAGGCAATGATCGAAATAAGTTCAAACCTAGTGGAAGACAATGAACGTGTTAAACGGCCAAAAGCGTTAATCCCTTTGTTTTTATTGATGATTGTAATTAAAGGTAAGGAAAGTAGCTCAGATATAGGTTACTTGTTTGTTCAGATGTACTGGTAACTGACCAGTCTTTATTTGAATTAGACACATTACTTTTACAATAATTCGAATGAACCCCTTAACCTTTACAATAATTCGAATGAACTCCTTACCCTTTACAATAATTCGAATGAACCCCTTAACCTTTACAATAATTCGAATGAACCCCTTAACCTTTACAATAATTCGAATGAACCCTTAACCTTTACAATAATTCGAATGAACCCCTTAACCTTTACAATAATTCGAGTGAACCCCTTAACCTTTACAATAATTCGAATGAACCCCTTAACCTTTACAATAATTCGAATGAACCCCTTAACCTTTACAATAATTCGAATGAACCCCTTAACCTTTACAATAAATCGAATCTAACCCCTTAACCTTTACAATAAATCGAATCTAATCCCTTAACCTTTACAATAAATCGAATCTAACCCCTTAACCTTTACAATAATTCGAATTTAACCCCTTAACCTTTACAATAATTCGAATCTAACCCCTTAACTTTTACAATAATTCGAATTGAACCCATTACATTCACAATAATTCGAATTGAACCCATTACATTCACAATAATTCGAATTGAACCCATTACATTCACAATAATTCGAATTGAACCCATTACATTTACAATAATTCGAATCGAACCCATTACATTCACAATAATTCGAACTGAACCCATTACCTTTACAATAATTCGAATCGAACCCCATTACGTTTACAATAATTCGAATCGAACCCCATTACTTTCACAATAATTCGAATGAAACCCAATTACATTGTTCAAAATGGGCACCATCAACGTTTAAGCAAACTTGCGCGCGTACGCCATGAAGCACGTTAAGGTACACACATTTAAGCCGTCTGTAAAAAACCTACAACTTCTGACGTTGAAAACTACCCTAATGTTTAGACCAACACAGCAGGGGGAAATTCGAATAATTGTAAATGTAATGGGTTCAATTCGAATAATTGTAAATGTAATGGGTTCAATTCGAATAATTGTAAATGTAAGGGGTTCAATTCGAATAATTGTAAATGTAATGGGTTCAATTCGAATAATTGTAAATATAATGGGTTCGATTCGAAATATTGTAAATGTAATGGGTTCGATTCGAAATATTGTAAATGTAATGGGTTCGATTCGAAATATTGTAAATGTAATGGGTTCGATTCGAAATATTGTAAATGTAATGGGTTCGATTCGAAATATTGTAAATGTAATGGGTTCGATTCGAAATATTGTAAAATTAATGGGTTCGATTCGAATTATTGTAAAATTAATGGGTTCGATTCGAATTATTGTAAAATTAATGGGTTCGATTCGAATTATTGTAAAATTAATGGGTTCGATTCGAATTATTGTAAAATTAATGGGTTCGATTCGAATTATTGTAAAATTAATGGGTTCGATTCGATATATTGTAAAATTAATGGGTTCGATTCGAATTACTGTAAAATTAATGGGTTCGATTCGAATTATTGTAAAATTAATGGGTTCAATTCGAATTATTGTAAAGGTTAAGGGGTTCATTTGAATTATTGTAAAGGTTAAGGGGTTCATTTGAATTATTGTAAAGGTTAAGGGGTTCATTCCAATTAATATTGTAAAAGTAATGGGGTTCATTCGAATTATTGTAAAAGTAATGGGGTTCATTCGAATTATTGTAAAAGTAATGTGTCTAATTGAAATAAAGAATAAAAGACTGGTCAGTTACCAGTACATCTGAACAACAAGTAACCGATATCTGAGCTACTTTCCTTACCTTTAATTACAATCATTAATTAAAACAGAGGGATTAACGCCTTTGGCCGTTTAACATGTCCACGGTCTTCCACTAGGTTTGAACTTATTTCGACCATTGCCTTATGCTCAATAATCGAAAACAATTGGGTCAAAACCACAATACTAGTGGTATAATTCTGCAAAATCTCCTTGTTTTTCGGCCTACTTTTGAGAGCCCATAACGTCGCAACGGAGCGCTTTACCCCAAAACGTCATAGGACCTTTCGGACTCCTTTTGACCCAAGGAACATGCCTGCTAATTTGTGCCAGACTTTCAAGAAACACCCTGTATAGCTTCGAATTCTAATTGTTTTCTGGGGAGCCCAAAGGGCACTATAACTGAGCCTTGAGTAGCTATTAGGCTACCGTCGGATTGTTGTAACGTAATTAAACTATTATTAGTTGGGAATCCTGCTTGTTCGAGAATGGGTTTTAATTTACTGTTTATAAGGGTATGAGTAGAGCCCGAATCAATTAATGCTTCGCATGGAACGGTACCCAAAAAAATATCAAGAAAATCTTGACCATGATCAATTTTATCAAATATATTAGTAATTATCGGGACTGAGGGTCGGACCGTCCGTGCGGGGCTATCTGTGTTTATTGAAGCTGTGCGGGCGGTTCCTCGAGCCCTTGCGAGGGGCCCGCTACTTCGTTTCCCGAATTTTTGGGTAGAATGCGTTCAGGGCAAAAGTTTTGACCATGCCCAACTCCATTACAATTAAAACAAGTTAGCCTAGAGTAAAATTCGCCACCTCGAGGGGGTCTCTGCGTCGGGGCTGAATCTCTATACCAACAGTTGGAGGGAGAATGTCCCATTTTACGGCAAACAGAACACTCCATTCTAGGTGGATTATTCGGTCTAATGTTAGGCCTACTCGATACAGTACTGGCAGGTTTTGGGGCGCTAGGTTTTGGCGCGGGAATATTACTGGCCCCGAGGGGGTCGCTACTCTCCTGACGTCCTTTAGCCCTTTCTATTCTTTCCGTAGTCTCTGCATGGTCAGTAAAGTCTCTCAAAGAGGTGTAACTATGCCTTTCCAGATGGATTCTAATTTCGGGTCGCAAATTTCGCTTTATTTTCCGTATCTGCTCACAAAGAGAAGGAGGGGTATTAAGTTGCCCAAATAATTTCTGCATAACATCTAGAAATTCACAAACGGTCTCCCGTGGTTTTTGAAGACGTTCCGCTATTTTGTCCTGAATATAATCGTCATTCGACGGTCGGTCAAACGCGGCACTTATTTTCGCTTCGAAACTATTCCAATCTAAAAATGGTTGTTCTAAATAGAACCAGTCTTGGGCTGGGCCCAAGAGCATGGATGGGATCCAACTATGTAAAAATTCTACCTCAGTCATATTATTGGTCGTTAATATCTGTTTAGCACGACGTAAGAATTGTTTTGGGCCTGCGTCAGATGGCTTTCCACTATAGGTAGGGGTTTGTAGGGGTGTTTGCCATAAAAACGAGGGGCGGTTCACGCTCATTTGTGGGGTTATGGTACTAGGGACACCAAGGGACGGTATCGGACTTGGCGCTCCTACATTATACGTTGGGAATAACACAGCCTGGGGTGGATATGGGAGAGGCGCGTTATTGTTAACCGTGCAAGCAGGTGGATATGGGAGAGGTGCAACGTTATTAACCGTGCTAGCAGGTGGATATGGTAGAGGGGCGTTATTAGTACCCGTATTTTGCGCGGGGTAGGGTACGCTCGCATGTGGACTTGCTAAAGAGGTAGGGCAGCTTGAATTTAGCGCTTGAGCTGGCCCGCTGGCCTGGATACTCGGTAGAGAGGCATTATTTACGCTCGTTTGTGGCGCTTGAGGGACTTGTGTCGAACTTTGGTTTGCTAGTAAGGATTGAATTATCAATTGTTGATTTTGTTGAATGGTCACCATATCGTCCATTCCTTTCATTAATGCTGTTAGAAAATCAGCTGGTATTTGGGTCATTGAACTACTCGTCCCTATATTGGTAGAGGGGGCAATTATGCTTGAGTTCTGATTAGTTTGGCCTCCCATTGCGGTACTGGGGCTTGGGTTGGCTAAGCGAGGATTTACTATGGCGTTTACATTACTTTGCATCATCCCACCTAAATTGTTTTGGTTTCCCTGTCCACTATGAACAGGTGGGTTCCCTTTAGAAGCTGGAGGGGGAGGGGGGTTACTATTAGCACCCGAACCTCCTCCGTTTCTATTTGGGGATGTAGAGCGAGAATTTGGGTTGCTATGAGTGAGTACCATGTTGCTAGGATGAATTAAACCTTCGGAAGACTGGGGTGGTTCTTGTTTTTGTTGGGATCGGTGTAATAACCGGTCACTACGTAATTGTTTTTGGACGGCTACTAATTGCGAATCAAATCGACTATAGGGGTTCATAGGGCTAAATACTTTCTTATGAATTCCTTTTAAGACTATAAGGCTAGGAACTCTATTATTATTATTTAGTTTACGGTACTATTGACTATAAGGCATTTGAACTCAGTAAACGAATTTCCTAATTTTGCTTAAGTCCCTAGATTGTCCCTAAGTCGTTAATCAACAGCTTTAGACAGCCTGTATTTAATTTTAACGCACGTTCAACTATGGACGTACTAATTTCATCTACACCCTTCCTACTAATTTAATTCTGTTAACTAATTGCTCATACTCTCATAAATAATCCCGGACGGACCCCCATTTGGTAGCGATTCTTTCTATTCTTAATTATTGAGTTTTAATTTCAACTCTCCAGGACTTACCTTGAGTCTCCTGAAACTACAAAAATCACCATTGGCCCGGGAATACTCGCGTACCTGTGGAAAGGGTTGGGGTAGCGAGACGCATCTATTTGTCTAGGGGATTTGTAATTAATTTTAAGTCAGTTTATTGTCTAGGGGAATTGTTTTCATGGAATAATAATTCGATGGAGGTTAGGGTTTGCCAAGTGTTAGGGAACAATTTTATTTCTAATAACCAACATCTTATATCATTAACTTAAGGTTAATGATCAACAATAGTAATTGCTCTTAACTTAATAAATTCGTTAGTCTAGGTTTCATAAAAACCTTAATCGTTAACCAAGTGGTTTAATCAGTTCATTTAAGTTGTTCATTCATTAAGTATATAGTTTTTGGTTTAAAAGAGTACGTTACGTTTGATGGTGCGCATTCGGCGATGGGTCCTTGTCTTTCGTTGATTGAACCTTGTTTTCCGTTCTTCGCCGGAGTCGGTTTACGGGACTCACTCTCGAGAGTTCTTTTTTTTTTTAATGTAGATCGGTGGCAAGGTATCCATCGATCTCCGGGAACTTTTTGGTGGTTCTCGGGGTTAGTCGGATCGAGCTAGCAAGCATCAGGGCGAGGGGAGTAAAATCCGGACTTGGTCCGAATCGGCACTCTACCTCACTCGTCCCTCGATCACCTTTTCTCCTCTCTCCTTTTTCTTGGGTCTCTCTTAATAGCGCCACGATTCTTTCTCGGGTCGCCAATCCTCGCCCCGTATTTGGGGTTAGTCTCTTCGGTATTTTTCCGAACACGTGCGTCACCGCACAACGCGTTAACACCAAACTTTTCAAAAACACTTTCAACTATATTGTATAGATTGTATCTTTTTTTTTTAAACATACAATGGGTTGGCAAACCGTAGTTCTAGTTAAAAATAAGAGTTCACTGAGAGAAATTTCTGTAGTTTGAACAGAAGTATTTTACAATATTGAAATGTAAAAAATATTAACGGAGTTTTTCTGCAGAAATAGAAACACAGTAAAATCGTTTTTACTATTTTACGGAAAACATCTGTATATTTCACTGATTGAACTGGTATTTCTAATTCTAACTGTAAAAATTACACATTCGTTTCTGTAATTTTGGATCCTCAGTTTTGATCGGTGAATTCCACAGAAATGTTTTACAGGGTGACTGCTCGATAGGCATTGCAGGCATTTACTGTATATTTTACAAAAAATATTTTATAGAAGTATCTGTTAATTTTAGCACGAAACTGTGAAAAATACAGCTTTACTTATTTGATTGGTAAAACAGATGCATTCTGTAAATTTTGCAAAAAAATTACACAGAATGACTGTTTTGTAGGTATTGCAGATATTTTCTGTACCTTCATGGTATTATCTGTTAGTTTAAGTCCGAAATTGTGAATATGACAGATTTGCGTATTTGATTGGTAAAACAGATGCCGTTTGTAAATTTTACAGATATTGTGCTACCATGACTTTGTTAACGTTACTAGCAAACTGTGAAAACTACAGTTTATTGGCGATTAAACAAGCAAAGTATGTTCTATGTATAATTTTCAGATACGTGTGTTACCGGAAACCTTTAATAATGCTTCAAAACTGCAAAAACTAAAAGATTTGATTCTTTAATGTTTCATTCACTTTTTCCCCCAACTTTTACGGTACCTATTTTGGGAAAACTACAGGTAAACCCATATAATTTCTACATTAATTTTGACAGACTATTTTCTGTAATTTTTAATTGCTCGCACTTCTTTAACCAATGGTAAACTCAAAAATAATCGACCTCTGTTTGACAGTAAAAATACTAGACCTAATTTTAAAAAGCTCCTATCATTTATGGTTTAACTAATATATAATTTTCGAGTTGCAAATCTTCAAATTCCACCTTGTCGGTTTATGTGTAATAAATATAGCTTTGTGAACGGGTATAGCTTTTAAATATATAGTCTAAACCCAAAGTTTCGACGAGATGCAAATCAATGCATATAATTGAAGTAACAGGTGAAAAATGCATCATTTTTTAGTCAATTTAATTTTTTAACTCATCGTGTAGGGGACTAGACTATACATTTTTGGTTCATGAGATGTTTATATTTAGAGTGCATTTTCTATAAGATTTAGTAAATATTCTACAAATTAGTTAATATTTATATTAGCCCATTTGGTGCCGCGAGATAAAATGTAAGAACTTAATAATGCTAAAAAACGAGTGCACGTGGATTCGAGAGAGTTCACCGGCCCCCACCTTTAGAATGGAAAATAACCGCAACCCCAGGAGGGGGAAATTCTTTGGAAAAAACTAGGAGGCTCCGCTGGGTCAAGAGAGAGACTTGAACCCTTTTTTGTCACTTCCCTCTGGGCTAGAAAGTTTCCATTGTGCGCGGTCGAGTTCGGGTTTTTTTGGACAGGTTCGATATCTACGGTCTCCACGCGGGTAATGCAGGTGTGGTTTTTAGAGCTAGAAATGAAACGCGACTTACTGAGTATTATATAACCTCGTTTACCAGCGCCCATTAAGTGAGATTCCACAATTTGAACAAGTAAGTTAAATACATTTCAGCATTCTGTATGATAAATGATCTAGTTATAAAAGGTGAATTTTGCTGTTTATTTTTAATAGAAGACAATTGAAAATCCATAAATCGGTTACTTATATTTGGAGTTAATTAAACAGTTTTTCTTTAAAAATAAGGAGATAAAGCCTAGATCATTTATATATTGAATTTATTATAGAACCAAAACGCAAATTTATGTTTATGTTTGTTTACAGACTATGATTAATATAGAAATACCACCTTGATTATTGCGTCATAACGAGTGCCAACTAAACAAGTAAGTTATACATATTTGCATTGTTTATATTAAAATAGACCCTAATATTGCAACCCCTTGGCCAGATAGGTTTTTCTTTACTTTTTACGGAAATTCAAATGCCGCTTAAAAAATATCAGCCATTATTGCTTTACATTGGCCCTTAAAGGGAGAATGAAATAGTCAGAACAGGTCAAGTGAAAGTCTAGGAAGCTGAAACCAAAATTTTTTGTCCGTCTTCAAAATGTCGTGAATGATTACACCTAACAACGAGAATTTTACCGTTCTTTGGATTGTATTTCGTTTTAAATATCGAGTATCCAGAAAAAGCGAGCACAGATAAGGAATTAATCCAAAGGTATAAAATCGTCTTTCTCATATTTTCCCCTTATTGTGTATTGAAATCCATGTTAATATAGTTTTTAAAAAGGTAGAAAACCAAAAATCTCACATTGAAAACCTGTTTTTCTGCAAGATTTCTCTTTTTTGGCACTCAGAGTTTGTAGTTAAAAGCTGTTGTTAATTTAATATTAATCATTTAATTATTTTTCCTTTAGATGCACCGCGAAGATTAACCCAGAAAATCGCAAAGGGTGTAAGTCCAAAAATTATGTTTTTGATTAAAAAATATTTTCGAGTTTGGCTGGCTTTGAAGGATTTTAAAGTCATTGTAATTTTTAAAGGTTTGGCCTTTACTTTTATTAAAATTTTGCATATATTAAAAAAAATTTTCTTTTAATTTTTAAAATAATGAATCGTTATCAAAGGGAACTCGTTTTCAAAAATGACTTTTACCGAAATTCACGGAATCAATGAATAAGTTCCCACATCACAGGATATAATCAGGCTACAATCGGTATGTCTTTAATTCTTTGGGTGTAATGTTCTTAGATAAAATTTTTGAATTTTATAGCCCTACAAGTAATAAAAACAATGTTTCTGCAAATATTGGAGACATTAATTTTGCATAGAATGATGCAAATTGAGTTAACGTGCAAAACAGTGATTTTGATCTGACATTTCTGTGAAATTTACAGGTTCAACACTGAATAATTCTGTTAAATATATCATATCATCTGTTTAAAGTACTGATATTGAACGCACCCCAAAAAAGTAATATACAAATGTTTCTGTTTAATCATCAGATTTTTAACACCAATAAAACGATGGACTTTACACGGGTTTCTGTAATTATTACACATTTTAAAAGCTGACATATACTGTTATTTCTGAAAAAACCACAGGCATTAGTTTTAGATCAGAACAGTTATTTCTGAGAATTTTACAGATTTTGAAAGCAGATCTATACAGTTATTTCTGTAAAAACCACAGTACTTAATTCCACATAAAAACAGTTATATCTGTAAATAATGCAGATTTTCAAAACCGATTTACACAGTTATTTCTGTAAAAACCACAGACCATTATATCAGATCAAAACAGTTTTTCTGTAAGAATTACAGATTTTCAATACAGATCAAAACTGTTGTATTCATAGTTATTTCTGTAAAAACTACAGAATATGGTTACAGTTTTAACTTGTAAAATTGACATAAAAACTTCTGTTTTGGAGAAAAACGAATAACCTATAATTTTTACAGAACCGTTCTGAAAATCGAGAAAACCGTAGTTGCTGTTATTTTTACTGATATTTTCTGGCATCACGTGCTGCCAGAAGTTTTCTGTTTTTTTCACTGAACATATTTTTCTCAGTGTTGGGGAAAATTTTGAAAGGGTAGGAGAGAAATAGATGCGTCATTGCTGTATTGTGGAAGGGGGTAGAAGTACCGGTGTTTCCCTGGCCAAGGAAACCTAAGTCTTTTCAGGAGCCCCAAGGTTTATTTTAATCTCTATGAAAGGTCAGCGACCAGCGCCTTTCGTTCATGGAGATGGGGTTTTGCTTTTTAAATATTTGGAATCGGAATCCTACAATTTCCTAATTTACTACTTTTAATACTAATTAATACTCAATTTGGATATTTTAACACTACACTATTACCGTTAACCTCTGCAAGTTTTGATGGAAAGGAGAAACCGGGTTAGACAGCGGAGGAAAACTCCATTTAACAAGTGGTGAGAGAACTTGCAAACTCTACGCAGAAGGATTTGTTCCTAGATTTTCACCCGGTGCCACAGTCCGGGATCGAACCCGGGATCCTCTTGCTGCGAGGCGAAAGCGCTAGCCGCTACGCCACCCCACTATAGAAGCGAAAATTTCTAAGCGGATTGCTAAAGAGAGCGCTGGATCTCATTTTCAGCTCATATCTGTTGTAGGTAGATATTCCAGTTTTTAGCCTAGGGTCACGTGATTATGTCGACCAATCATTAAGAACACCAAGTTCCGTCTGCTTGCATCATTTGCTTTTTTGTCGGATTCTATGGTTAGTTTAGACCTTCAAAATGAAATCGGCTAAAGCACTATTAAGGCTCGTTTACAGGTGAGCGAGAAAAAGCTTAAAGCGGAGAGTAGAAGTTGAAAGTCCAATATTTTTCTCGCGCCTAAAAAAAATCGCGTCTGCCAAAAGCGTTTGTTCACGCTGCTCCACCCGCTCCTTCGTTTACATACGAACCGGGCGGTAGCATGAGCCTAGATTGCAGAGTTGTCTTTCAGTCGAAAGTATACAACTAAAATGGCGTCGACTGTCGTTAGTTTACTTCTGCTTAAAAAGAAACTATTGCTTTTGAAAAACATTCGACATTTATAACAGAAAAAAACAACAGAAAATTAGAACGGAACGTCGTTGTTGGGTACATCCTATATGGAGAAATAGAAACAAAGATGGCTATTTTCGCCTTTTGGAACGTTACTTGATATAATTTGTCAAGGTGCGTATATTTTCTCTACTTGAGCTTGAGAATAATTTGGATTTAATTGTCGAGCTTGAAAGGATGAGGCAATGTGATTACACGTATTTCAACAATTTTATCTTGTTCTTTTAAAGTCATTCTCAATGGTGGTGCCTAGGCCTATTTCGCGAGATAAACAAACGCAAAAATATCAAACGATATTCGGTCCTTGGATATTATTGGCTTGGAAAATCACGTGATTCTTTGCGAGAAGCAAACACGAGCTGAAGATTCTACCGCGGCAGATAGGAGCTTATTCGGAACACCCGCTTCATCTATGAGCAACAAGCGCGACTTGAAAAGTTCTCGCTTGTTTGTAAACGGTACGCCTAGGGAACTCAAACCCCAATACGCCTCATCTCTCAGCTTTACGCTTCGACTTATTCCATTTCTCGCGCACATGTAAACGAGCCTTAAAAGGAACAAAATGTTCAAAAGCGTCAAGCAGTTGTCGAAAAACGTGAATAAAATAATATAAGCTGTTAGACAATTTCCACCTATTTGGAAAAAAATTGATAAAAATCACAAAGATAACCAAGCAGTTGAGCCTTGTTAGATAGATGTTGCAACTACAACAAATGTGTCAAGTAAGCATTTTGAGTGACATTTTTGACAATTTTTTTTTTTTGAAATGTTATTTCTAAAGTTGTAAGTTGTCGAAAAATTTAGAAGAAGAAGCTTGGAAAGAGTGGAAATATCTTCGAGACCAATTTCCAATTAATTTGAATTTGGTGAGAGCTAATAAATCTGGCGATGGCTACGATCCAGAGAAAGTAAAATGGCCATTTTCAAATCCGTCCTTTTTTTAATGGACGTTTTGTCTAAACGACAGTGAGTACTGCACGTTATGGAACAGTTTATATAAACATGAATTAGTGCTACTATATTTAACTATAAAAAAATGTCTACAACGTGATAAAATGCCCGTTTTTCAGAGCACATGTGAAAATGTAGAACATGATGATGATCATGAAACAAACTTAAATGACGAAGCTGCAAACCAGGTTAATCAATGAATTCTTTATTACCTAGAACAATGCTAAGCTTTAATATCTGCACAAGTTTTTGTTTCTATTTTAAAGGCCTAGTATGATGACAATATTTTTGAAGAAGAAATTGTGGTACCGCAAAACACATATGATTCTAATGACCTTGAAAACATGGACATGAGTTCGTCAGCTCACAGAAGCCCAGCGATAACCTCGCCAAATCCCTATACTCAAAAGGCTGCTTCACCAAACACCTGCTGTAGGCCTTCAACAAGCAGTCTAAGCTCAAGGTTATCAACAAGCACCCAAAACTCGAGGGCATGATCCAGAGCCTCAAACCCAAGCTATTTATACGCCAAAAAAGGATCGAAACGTTCTTTCGAAGCAAGCAATACAGAAATTGACGCATCAATTTCATTACTCGACAGGTGTGTGGAAATTACTTTTACTAATTTGATTCCTATAGCCTCTAAAATTAGTTTTTAACTTTTATTTGGGCTTAGTGGTATTGCTAAAGCAATAGAAGTTCCAAAGAAGATACAAGTGACAAATTCACGAAATACTTAGCTGGGACCCTATTCTCTAACTACATTTGGATCGTTCCTAATTGGATAGCTCTTTTCCCCATTTTCACCCCGTTTGTGGCCGCCATTTTTTTAAGGGGAAAAAATTTGGGAGTGGGTTCTTTTTCGTGGTCATTTTCATATTTTTTGAGGATTTCCTTTTGGATGGGTTTTAAATATAATATAAAGTAGGTTTCAAGCTTTAATATAGGACTAATATCATAATTTTCCACCTTTTTATTGTCCCACAATCTATTTCTAAACTTGGCCCTTTTTTTAAGGCGGTAAAATTGCCCTAAGCCTTGGCTAACCGTTAATTTTTGCCATTTAAATGTTTGCCTCTCGTTGTCCGTTACTTCGCCTTCTCTTATCGTCGTGTTTTTAAAGTTTAGACTTTGAAAGTAGTGCTTTGTTTTCTTAAATTTAACTTAATTGTATAAGATTTCAATATTATAATTGCGTTAAACGTCGGTATTTACGAATTCAAGGGACGCGCCTTGAATTTGAATTTCGTTCCCTCGAAGACACCCCCTTTAACGGGGAGGAGGCTTTTTCTTTATCGCCGTCTGACAGCCCCGAAAACAGCTGTAGAGAGAAATGTTATTTACTAAAAATGTTTGCGGTCAGTGTGTTGTTTTTGCATTTTAATGTTTCTAATCGTGGTGCGCGTCGAGGTTTACGAATCCAACGTGTGTTACGAAATGAAAATCAAGGGTGGATACTATATGATATATGCTTTAAAAGGAATTTGACCGCGAAAGTCAAGCAAAACGGTATTAGGCCTTGCCAAAAGTTGACAGCTATAGTAAGCCTTCGTCAGCTAATCACATGTCAATGATATAAGAAATTGACCCTCCGATATCCTGTGACTAGGAGATGGTTATAAAGTTACTAACTCTCGATTTTGGAGGTAGATACTGTTTAGTGACACGATTTAATCTTATAAACAGACTACCATCATAAGCCCATATCGTAAATTAACCGATGTTGATATCAAAGCATAATAATTTTTTTTAACTCCATGAATCTTCAATATCAATATCAACATCAAAAATTATCTACTGAAAGAGATATCTACTTATATTCCATTCAAATTTCTCGCAACATTTCAAATTAACGAGTACAAATGTGCAAATGAAGTTCAAACCGATTAATTGGGCAAATTGCTATATTGGTCACTGTTACCGATCACAGATAGATTTGCGTCCTTCAGTAGTGTTTATTATGCTTGTAAAATGGTAAGCGAAATCTGTGATTAAAGTTTAAAATAGACATGAGCAAAAAGGGCTTTATTCATATCAACTCGATTACCGAATATCTAAATTTGACTAAAATTAACAAAATATTCTCTTCATGATTAAAAATCTTGTTTGAAGCAGCAAGCCAACTAATCCTTATTCACCTTATTTTGAAAAAAACAAGTTGGGAAAACCAAAATATTACCTCTCCGAGTCAAGAGGTCTACTACTACAAAGTTATTTACCTAGATATGGAATTATTTCTCTTTTTTGAAGTAAAAATTTTCGAAATATTGAAGCAGTATTCCAAGCATAAAGAATATACAGTAAAGCAGACGACATTTTACATCCAATAAGGATAAATCTTGGACCCATGGAAATCAGTTAATGGCAAAAAGAACAGGAAATGAAGTCTACGCTTCAGCTGTTTACCCTATATTCTGATAGCTACATTCACAACTGGTTAGCAGTGTAAACACTATCGTCTCGTCTCACCTAAACAATATTCTTAGTTTGCCAACATGAGTGTTAACGTTAAATAATTAACTTATGATAATACCAAAGCTAAATTGTAGCTAGACGCACTGATAGTCAATGCGCACCATAAAGAGAATAAAAACTCTGTAGCTTAGCCCTACTAATCTAATTGCCAACATGATCTTTTCTTCTATTATAAAATCTTAACCTGATTATTTAAGAGTGTATTTAACTTTCGGCTCACTCTGAACCGTTCATGTCTCTTCATTTCAGACACGAAAATCAAAACCCAAAGTTTACATCACCTCAGGCCTCAATTATTTACTCTATATTTCACTAAGCTTATTGCAAATAGTACTAGATATACCCGCCGGAGTCTAGTTCTTAGCTTTCTTCATAAAATTACTAAACCAAGGATTATTCTATATACAGATGTAGTATAGCTTTAGTAATTTATAAACAGCCATTTCAAATAATAATATTAGTAAAACTCTTTGGAATATTAAAATGAAACAGAGCTTTAAAGCTACAAAAGCACTAAATGCATCATAATTACGAAAAATATTTCATCATATTCACTTTATATTAAGGATAAAGGGAATATTATGGTTCTGTAGGATTTCTTTACACATCAAAACAAAACGAACTTCTAACGCAGCGCACTGCGGCACTAGTGTAATAACGGACGGACACACACAGACAATAACATAGACTGCTTTTTAACTCTTTCCGTATTAATTTTGAATTGAGAAACAAGATTATCTTAAATATTAAAATAAATATAATTAATATTTAATATTTTCTTCGTTAGTTATTCGCCTTATTGAACGTTACATCGTTTTAAAAAAGAACAATTAAACATTCTTGAGAGACCTGACTAATATTGGCGTTTGAAATGAAGCATACGCCCGTTGCGTCGCCTTACTCAAATAGGTAGTATATAAGGGTTTCGAATCGCAGCTATGGATAAGAACATCGCAATTGCGTGAACCTTGGCGGAAGACCCCGTCAATGGAAGGCTAGACGTTTCTCGTAACCCTAGCCGATCGCCGCGTATGTCTTAACCTTAAGGATGATGGTGGTGTTAGAAGCCAGGTGTGCAGACTGGTGTCCATGTGGGATGGACAAAGAATTGAAGATGGTGGTGTTTAGAAGCCAGTAAGTACAGACTGGTGTCCATGTGGGATGGACAAAGAATAGAAGATGGTGGTGTTTAGAAGCCAGTAAGTACAGACTGGTGTCCATGTGGAATGGACAAAGACGAGAAGGTGGTGGTGTTTAGAAGCCAGTAAGTACAGACTGGTGTCCGTCCATGTGGAATGGGCGAAAAACTAGAAGATGGTGGTGTTTAGAAGCCAATAAGTTCAGACTAGTGTCCATGTGGGGTGGACAAATGAACAGAGTTGTTAAACAGGCAATGGAGTAATAGCCTGTAAGTCGAATACAATTTCCGGGACTGTAAATGCGGTCTGGAAATTGAATATACGTTTGCTCCGATTTGCAAACTGCGAACGCGGTCACGTGGGTGTAACAACGGACAGACAGACACACAGACACACAGACAGACACACAGACACACAGACACACAGACACGTCGAAATTAGAACCTCTCCGTGACATACGTCACTCGGAGAGGTAAAAAGTAGGTTGATACCTCTTTCAGTAGATGATTGATTGATATTTCAGTTTCATTGAGTTTAAAAACAAGTTGGCAAACCAAAATGAACCTCTCCGAGCCGAGACGAATTTACTTTCTAAACACAGGTCCACCAGCCAATGAGAAAAACCGAAAATACATAGTTCAAATTGGCGAAATATTGCCAAGCTCTTTAGCAAAGGCTTAAGCGTTTAACAATTTCCTTTGTATCCTCAATAATTCTAATGATGGGTGTATTTAACTTTCGGCTCACTCTGAACCGTTAACACCTCTTATAAGAGGAGGCGAAACAAGGTCATTTCTAGTTTAAATCTAGGATATCTTATTTCACAGACCCAATCGTTTGTGGGTAGATGAAGAATTAACACCCATATAATGTAATGAATATAAAAAATGCGTTTACACTATATATAAATGTAGTAAAGCTGAATTAAAAAGTAAACACCAAATTTGAAATGTTAATATCAAAAGATGTTCTTGGAATATTAAGATGAAACAGAGCTTTATAGCTACACAACTACTTAAAGAATAGTAATGCCGAAAAATATTTAAAATATTTCCATTTAATATTCTGCAAAAAGGAAATGTTATCGTTTTGTAAGAGATCTTATCATCCTACTCGCTTTATATTAACTTTGATATGCGTGTAGTGTTTCGATTCGGATGCAATTTTCATTACTCGTTCTATATAAACTCTCACTTGTGTCATTACATAGAAATAAGTTTATCTTAAATAATTAATTAAATATAAATGATATTAATTATTTTAATCGCCAGTAAATAACTTTAAAAATAGTTAAATCGTTTAAAATAAAGTTGTTCCTATTATCTTTCGAAACTTTGCTAATATTGACGTTTAAAGTGAAGGGTACCCCTCTTGCCCGCTTTCTTCAAATTTTGGGGTATGTATACAATTCGTTTCCATTATAATAATAGATAAAAACGCATTCGCGTGAACCTTTGGTGGAAGCCCTACCATTGGGAGGCTAGACGTTTCTCGTAACCCTAGCCGATCGCCGCGTATATCTTTAAACCGAACGATAACGATGGAGAAGAAGCCGGAATGGACAAAGACCTGAAGATGGTGGTGCATAGAAGCTGGTGTCAATGTGGGATTGACGAAGAACAGAAAATGGTGGTGCTTACGAGCCAGCAAGTACAGGCTGGTGTCAATGTGGGATTGACGAAGAACAGAAGATGGTGGTGCTTCCGAGCCAGCAAGTACAGGGGATGGACAAAGACTAGCAGATTGTGGTGCTTAGAAGCCAGTTAGTAAAGACTGGTGTTGGTAGATGAATGGCCAAATTTCCGTGAACCGCGAACGCGTTCCGGAAATCGGGTATTTGTTTGCTCCGATTTGTAAACTGCGAACGCGGTCACGTGGGGTCTGACAGACAGACAGACACACAGACAGACACACAGACAGACAGACAGACAGACACGGCCGGTGTAATACCTCTCCGTGACGTCATCGTCACTCGGAGAGGTAAAAATTGATTCCACCATTGGTTAATTTACAATATTGACCATTCGACAATCACAAATTTTAATAACTAAATTACAAAAACCGGTTCAAAACCTTATTTGTTTTGAAACAATTAAATTCTAATATTAAACATATGTACTAGTTAATTCCTCGTAGGTAATTAATTTATTGCCTTAGTGAAATTAACGCTGAATTTTATATACACAAAATAAATAATAAATTAGATTCTAAAATTCAAATGTAAAAATGTGTGCATTATTTCCCAATTAATTAAAGATATCCACCTGTTTTTCATTCAAATTAATTTCCCAATTAATATTAATTTGGCCTAATAAGCTTAAACTATCAAATTAAGAGGTTTCTTAATTTTACAAAATTATTACAATCTAAATCTAACATGCAAAAATCCAAGGCTTAAATACATTTTACTTTTATATTAAACGCTGCAAAAGAATTGACCAATAAACACTAACTAAAATTGCTGCAAAAGAATTGAAAAATTAACACTAACTAAAATTACGTAATGAAAGAGGAAGTGACGTACATTTGGTTTGGATAAAGGTTTGGCGGGAGATCCAAATGTCGATTTGGATTTGGGTTAGAGAATACGGTTTTAAGCGCACTATCCAAATGGAACCGATCCAAACGTTTAGATCCTTAGAGAATAGGGTCCCTGATCTCCAACGACAAGTGCCACATGATCATTAAGAAGATTGCAAAATTACCCATATATAAACTGTTTATAATTACATCAGAAAATAAATAATACAACACTTTAGAACAATAGTATTTCAAATTTTATTATATGGGTTTGTAACACCTGGTATAACAGCCACTAGGCTGGGGAATGCTAGACTACTAGCATTCCCTCTTTCGTATAAAATTAGTCTAAAAACGTTTCGCGTATGTCTGCCTCCTCCATTGCATAGTTTCTTGCTGCTGCTCTTTGAACGTTTATGAAAGGTCCTGCCAATCCTTTTTTTCCAAAGCAACATCTTCTTTTTTACTAGTGTGGCCAACCTTTCAGTATCCCTCGAGTAGTTTAGTTGGTCGTGGTTTTTCTCTCTTGGTTTTTTAGCGGGAATTTAGGATTTTATGCCATGTGGCAAGATTGTTGATCTGAAAATTTGTTTTTATGTTCACTAAGTTTCCTCGTCTTTAGTACTTTGCAAAATATAATAGAAATGAAACCCAAAGTTATTTCCAAGAAAGTTTACAAAACTTGCGCGTGTAATTTTTTTCCAAAGCGTGGTATTATGAACACAGGAAAAAATGGCCCAAAAACCAAATACATTTCATTAACTTTACTTCCGATATTCTTTTCCTCTTCAAATATGGTTTCCAATATAACATCCAAATCTCTAGGAACTCTACTTTTCACGCAAGACAACAGCCTCAGGTTATCAAGCTCTTCCAAATCGTGACCATGGCCACGGTGAGTCGGTGACCATTCAAAAGAAATAATACTTGTTCTCCATTATTTTTTTTGGCTGTGGCTGGACACTTTAAATCTTTATATCGAAAGCACTTTAAGAAGACTACATTCCTTTAGTTCCACTCTTCATGTATTGAAAGTTGTATACATAAAGATGTGACCTTAGTTTCCTACCGTCAATTACTTCCATTACAAGTTTTTCTGCACAAGCTTCCCTCCTTATTCCACAAAAATAGACTAGAGTCCGGACCCCTGAGCTTTTATACGGAACCCCCAAACCAAAGAATATAAATAGTAACCGTCAGATTTTGAATAAAAACATAGTAGAAATGGTTGAATTTCGGATATAGACTAGTTGCGGTAGAGAGGGGTGCAGACTGTGTATTCCTCCATCTGGGGGATACTATACGCGCCCAGTAGGGGATGACACTGAGCTAAGAGATAGAAGAGTATGACGTTTGCAAATGTAGTACTGCCATTACTCTATGGTCAACGCGCCTCACTTTTTCTAAAAATTCCTATAACTTAAAATTTGGATGTTTCTATTTGATACTGCAAGTTTCAGCGTTCCGTGCATTAAAATACTAAGCAAGAAAAAATTTCTATAGGCAACTTTAGAAACAATTTTTTTAGAAAGAATTTTTGTAGTGTAAGATCAGCACCATTCTTGTGACTATATTTCAGTCACTGCCTTCTCTATTTAGAGATTGCAGTGGCCGAGCCATAAAGAAAGTAACCGAGGCAATCAATTTTTCCATGAAGGAGCTGGTAAAGGTTGGTATTATGTAACACGAAAAGCCCCCCAAATTCTTAGCACGGTTTTGGCGGACATGTCTGGTTTCAGCTTTTTACTTTGGTATTAAAATCAGAAGTATAGCCGTTTAAAGTATTCTTCGATCGTAACTTCTGCTCCAGCATAAAGCTCTGAATACATCGGGTATATGTTTCCTTTATTAGATATATGTTTGAAAAATACGTTGATATTCATGTTCAACAACCACGAATTGGTCAAAGGGAATCAAAATATTTTTTTGAGAAATATCATTTGGTTCAGTTTTGGTGAGATTTGCTTATGTAGTTTCAGGCATTTTAAATGCGGTTTTGGCGTAACATTTATCATGCCAAGTTATGTTTGCAAGAAACCTTTTTATGGAACCAAAATATTTTACTTTAACTTCAATTCAAAGTTCCGTTTTTCTTGAACATAGAGACAATATTTAAAATCAAGTATCTCCCATAGTTTTTGCAGGCATCATTGAGAGCCAGTTGCTCTTTCCCAGATGTTTGGGAATCGGTTGCACTCATGTGCTAATCAAAGCACCAGTTGTTAAACCAAATGCCCACATGGATAGGAAAGGAAATTACTCCCCTAATACATAATTGGTAAATGGTGTACTCCTTGAATGACCATACTGACAGTTCTTTTTCTATACTAGATTTGCGATAAAAAAACGCGCATCACCGATATTTTGGCCAAACATCCTGGTGGGACGAATGACTCATTTATTTGGTGTTTCAGCGACATATTTGGGCGTTTTAAGGCTGGAATAATGCCACAAGAGTATCTTTTGGGCGACATAGGTCACCCATTACAGCCATTCTTAATGACAACCATGCTCCACCCTGAAACACCAAATGAACAACGCTATGATCAACGTCATATGTCAGGTAATTGCATTTTGATAAGTTCTGTAATTTATAAATAGCATAGACCATTCAAGACAATTTTATGACGGTACGCGACAATTTGGTCTCGCCGATTTGGTCTTGGGGCAAACCGGTCTCGGGACACTTTGGTCTCGAGACAAATTGGTCCCGGTACAATTGACTCTCGGGACAAATTGGTCCCGGAACAATTGGGTCTCGGGACAAATTGGTCCCGGAACAATTGGGTCTCGGGACAAATTGGTCTCTGAACACGAAAAAATAGCCAAAGGTGTCACGTGTTGAACGTTAAAGCGACCTTGACCACAATAAACACCACGACCTGCTAAAGAGGGAAATCTTTAAAAACTCAACGTTGAGGTATTTCCGGTCTCTTTAGATTTAGAGAGTCTGTAGTGTAGCAGCTAAGTAGTAGAATTACAGTAGTTCGTCTCGTTTTATAACAAAATGCCAACCTATTCCAAGCAGAACAAATTGGACAGGATGTTTATTATGGGTGAAGTTTCCGGTTACGTTCGACTAGCGGCAGTGCTTTATGCCGAAGACTTTAAACACAGACATTAGACAACACCTTCAATATTACGGTGTGCAAGATGGTGGATGTAGAAGATACTTTACAGTCTGTAATGAGGATAGAGAATTTGAAATCGTAGCAAGTTTTGAAGCCAACCTCATGCTAGTAGTAGAGCGGTGGAACAACAGTCGCACTAAGCGTTGCCTACGCTATATCAAGGCCCGAGTACGACACCCAATTTCCATTGAAAAATTAGCCATTTAATTCGCCATTTTTTCCCTTCAGGAACGCTTTTAGCTGGACCTGTGTGACGTTATATTATTTGAAATGCTTAGTTTCCCGAGCTAGAAAAGGCGAGTAAAGGGACGAGATCGGCGAGTAGCTCCCGGCGAAACTGAGCAACGGCGGGCTTGAGGGAGAACGGATCGGGTTTGGGGGCGTGCACGTACGCGTACGCGGCAGCATAGGCGTTAACGGTTTCGGCGTCGATTGGGAAGGAGAGTTTGGAACATTTTAGAAAAGATATTTAAGGCCATTGTTACACAATCATGCACGCGACACTTATGATCTTCTTGAAATCAGAAAAACACGAATTTATTTATTCACTATCCCGAAAGATTTTAAAAGTGTGAATAAATAATTAAATGGTAATTGCAAGAAGTTTACTTCTTAAATGAAAACTTTCAACAGGCTTATATGTTTCGTATCATAACCCAATAGGTATAACAATGAATAGTTTCAATTACCGTTTTTGATAATAATAATTATCATTATTATAAATCTTTTTTAATACTAATAAAAATATATTATAAATATTAGAATATTTGAATAATAATTACGCATTATTGATAGCATTGAAACGCTAGAAATTATTAATTTTTTATTAAAAAATTTGGCGTTATATATGCACGTTCCCTCCAATTTCAAATAAATGGAAGATCCCTTAAAATGGGATTGCTACGAGCGCCATCTTCGAAAAGAAAAGACCAAATAACAAGGTGTCTTGTTCCTTAAAAGTCCCCCTAGCCAGAAGAGCGTACTCGGGTCTTGATATAAGGTAGGCAACGCACTAAGCTATTTTACTGTTCTTGCCAGTTTATAATCATATCCCCCCTAAATCAAGCCTTAACGGACGAGGATTACCTAAGATGTTTAGACCTTTGTCTTACCAAGCTTGAACTGTTTTCTGACGAGTCTAAATTTCAAAGGGAACGGCACGGTAGAACGGCATAACGTCTGCTCTTTAATTTTTCTAGAGGTTTTTTTTATTTCAACAGATATATTTTTTATTCGTACATATTTGTAAACTTAAAACAATGTTGGTATTTATGTAGTAACTTTATAAACTAAATGTATGAAATACAAAGAGTCAATTTTCATTGAGAAGAGTTTCAAATCTTCGTTATCACTATTGTAGTGATGAGGATCCATTTGAGACGATTCAATCCCGTCCAAAGCGCTAAAGCAGCTTTCAAATTCTTCGTCCTTAATAAATGTCATTCTAAAAATAAAAGATTAATACTCGTCAATGTTACTTTTTGATACCCTGTTTGTCGTTACTTACCTGAGGCTGTGTATGTTTTATTCAGGAACTCGTGGACTAGATTGAATAATACTACTTTTCCGAATTGAGATAGGAACTCGCGAAGATTTTCCTCGCACCTTTCGTAGATTATATTCTCAATATTTTATTTTTGGAAATTGAAGCGTTGTTATTTGAATTTCTTATTGAGGGCTAAAAATGTAAAAAGAATAGAACTTTTATACCACGGATGGAAATACTAATGCGTGGGTAATGGGGAGTTGAAATATTATGGAGTATGTCCCATTCCTTGTGAAATTGTCTGAGAGCTTCTGCGTCAAATGGCAGTCAACGATCGCTGAGGATCTCTTCTGGGATACCATGTAGGGCATAAATGGCCTTCATAGCCGTGATAACAGCTACCGCATTAGTTCAGTGCATAAGTTAGACTTTGATATACTTCGAAAAGTAGTCTATAATGAGCATATAGTGCTTACCCTGTAATTCGAAGAAATCGCATGGGCATTCCGCGATGGGCAATTTCGATGGTCTGAAGTATATGACCTCGTCCTTGTTGAGGAACAATGAGATGTTGACTCCTACACAAAAGTCCATCTGCCGTTTCAAAGAGCTCCTCACTACAAGCAGCTCATCGCCGCACACATGCCGAAAAAGGAAAGTTTTTGTTGCGTCGGTTTCTCCGGTATATTTAGGCGCCACGAGATATAATACTGTTTCCAATAGCGCCAAGCCTCAGATGGTGAGAAGGTTGTATTGCCGGTAAATTGGAAGCCATGGTTTACAGTTCAAAGATCCTATTTCTCCAAGAAAAACGACAGTAGCGAAAATATACAATCACGAAGCGGAAAATGAGAGTTCGAAAACGTATCTGACACCATGTTATGTCTTTCTTTATCATTTAAAAGTCAGAGTTAAAGTCAGAGACAATGTAAACCTCAACGTTGAGCCTAAAAACCAGGATGGTATATGTTTGAACCTATAGGGTCACGAAATTCAACATCTAAACATTAAGATGCTAGGAGGATAAAGGTGTGAGGGAGACTTCGACTGCCTTTTTTCCCATCAAAACGCGCTTACAGATTATCGGCCCTGGTTTCCACCTGATACTACTAGGTTTCTTCCCATATTCACCCCTTCGGGGAGATTCATTGCCGCGCAACTAATTCCGGGCACATCCTCATCGGTTATCGTCTGCTCGTTTGTTTTTGTTTTTGATAAGTGCTTAAGGCGTCGCGCTGCATATTTTTAAACCTATAACAGAATATGTATTATTATAAATATTATTTATAACAATAGTAAATTTTGTAAACAAAATGGTTCGCAGTAAAAACTGTTTTTACAAGCAAAGGTATATAGATATAGAAACAAGAAGAACACATCATTAACAATTCCCTACCTTTGGCTGAAGACATGTAAACTGAGAAGCAAACTACCCTCCGCTCAACCGCCAACAGGAACTAGCCAAATAGGGAAGAGCTGATTGACGTCACATGTTTATAGAAAGAAGTACATGAAGCTAGAAATCCAAACGTTAACTTTTGGTACTAGAGCTAGCATTTGCTACTTTATGAGCTTTGCCATGCATGAACTGTTTTATGACGAGGCTAAATTTCACCGGGATGGCACAGTAAACCGGCATATAAATTCCTCGTTAATTTTGCAAAAAAGTTTAATTTGGAGTGAACATATTGGCACTTATGTAGTAAGTTAAACTAAATGTTTCAAATACAGAGTCATCGAAATGGTACAATGCTTGCACCAATGAATCATAAGACGACGGGAGCGATCCAATTAATAAATAACAGAGATCCTTATCTGGAATGTTTTCCTCTGCCTCTAACAGCTGCCTCCGTTCAGTCTTTACACGGCCAATGAATGCTGACATGGGTTCTTCTAGCTTGTATTTGAGTGAATAAAACTCCTTCCTTCCTCCGAAAACCTCTCGCAACCTCAAAATTTACTTCAGTACGAGAGTTATTATCCGCGACCACGCTGGATGAACAAGCATCTAACCCGCGCCACGGAAACGAACGGCCTTCCGTCCCCGAAAGTACGCGTAGTAAGCCGCCCGCCAATTCCGAAACTGGCCACGGAATCATATGCCTTTATTGTGGAGAACCAGGGCACTACCAAAGTCATTGTAGGACCAAATACTTTCCATAGAAATAATGGTAACAGCAATGGCTACCGTAACGGAAGCCAGCGCTATGATGTTTCGCGGTCTAGTAGTAACAGTAATAGAACAGGGCATGTCAACGGTTATGTTAGTTCCCAAAACAATTTCTCAGGTCCTCAGCCATATGAATCTCAACGGGGTAAGCGTAATGCTAGCGAAATATTTTGTCTCAGGTGTGGGGTTTATGGACCATATACGTCACGATTGTCCAACACTTAACTCCGGACTTCCCCCACCTCTTATTTCTAATGCAACTTACACTCCGGGAAACGCGTCAGCGGGGGCCTCGACCACGCGAACGCCCCCCAGCAACCAACAATAAAATTGCCGTTTAATGCTAGCCCTATTCCTCTTACCAGGGCGAAAAATAACACCCGAGTACTTCCGAACCTTGCTAAAATCAAAATTAATAAAAACTCATGCATAGCCACTCACTCGATAGTGTATGACCATTTTAAAAATATAATACCAGCATTAAAAACAAATAAAGGTAGATTACGTAACGGACTTAAATTAAGTAATCGAACAAGGTATAATACCACCGGAAGTAGAAGCGCTACAATTTCTCTCAATGGTAAGGAAGTTCAGAACAGTGTCTTTTTTGTCAAAAATTTAATTTTCCCTTGTATTCTCGGTATGGACTTTGTCCAAGCCACCGACATGCGCGTCGATTATGGTACTATGCCTTACACTTGGCCGGATAAGGTAACCGAAGAACGCCTCTTTTTGCGAAATTATAATAGCAATAATGACCCTTCCCCTGCTCTAGCGTACCATAATTCTAAAGTAGATGAGGAAGATTTAAACCGAGCTCTTTCGACTGCTCAGGTATCACCCGAACAGCGGGTATTATTAGAAACGCTTGTCACTGAATATCAACCTTTTTTTGATAAGTAGTCGGGAATTACTAACGTAGCCTCCCATTACTGGCGACTCCTGTCCAATATCATGCGCACCCAACCGTTATAATCCTAGGAGAAAGGCTATCTATGATGAGATAATAGACGATATGTAGCTTAAGTTTCAAATAGAAAACACACTACCTAAGACAATTGTTAAAATAAACAAAACTTTACTTCACGTGACCTAACACACTAGGGCTTAACAAGGCGACCCAAGGGCTCGTAATAGTAGCGACATCGTACGAGTGAATAGCCCCTTTATACCCTACCCTAATGAGTGGATAACCCTTCTATACCTTACCCTAATGAGTGAATAGCGCTATCTATTACAATGCTTAAATAATTTACCGTGCATAAAATCAGAGTGAATAGCCCCTCGATGCCCTACCCTAAACGGTGATAGAATTATTACCCGTATAAATTTTCTTATGCCGTAATTGTAGTATTCCGGCGAATCGAAGAACAGATAGTTTTAGTGATTATCCCCTCGATGAGTTTACAAAATAGACTTATGCCGATGCACACTTATCGCTTCTTATAAATTTCAAACATGAACTTATGGTCAGAAGAGTTTGAAAGAGAAAGAATTCGGTAAAACATCCAATAATTGTAATATCCCGGTGCCTTAAGACCATTCTAAAAAGAAGGTCAGTAAATACTTGCTTTTGCTTTCAAAATTTCCCTCGATTTCTTTGAATGTTAAAATAGGGGAGCGTGGAATTCTTATTGTCGACGGGTAAGCGGAATTTTGAAGGGAGGGTGTATGGCTTAACCTAACTATCATAATTTCCTTCCTTTTAAAATACACGAACGAAAAATATCACCTCACCACAATTCTCTCCCATTCAGTCTCCTTTCAATGACGATCGAAAAATTTTATACTGTCTAAGGCAGTTCTCTTTCACGACGCCGCCGCCACCACCACCACCACCACCAACAGGCCTGGTCAAACTAAGACCCACATCGTAGATGTTCATCATACGATGTGGCTAAAAACAAAACCTAACCTGATCCAATACTATTGGAGTTTGAATAACAAAACAAAGCTTTAGCATGAATTTCTGCACTAACATAAATAACTACATTAGTTGTAGTCCACTGTCGAAAAGTAATCGGAGGAGAGGTAATACATGTGCCTATGACGTGATCTTTGGATCTTTCGGTTTCTAGTTGCAGACAACATAGCCAACTCCATTATACATGTTGGCCCTGCTGCTTGCGTTGGCTATGCTACCGATAAATATACTCCTATCGCCAAGTGAGACGCGACCTAGGGTAAGCCTGTTAGATATTCATAATAATAAAACTTCAAATAATAATAATAAAAAAATAATCAAACCTCACCGTATACTATTGTGGTTGAAATAAACAAACCAAACCGAGCCCTACTTGATATTATTGGGTTTAAAATAAAAGTATCGCGACCTAATACTATTGGGGTGCAAATTGACGAACTTATTCTAACTTTACCTGACTTAATTATATTGGGGATGAAATAAGCAAGCCTGACTTAATTCTATGGAGGTTCAAATAACCAAGCCCTAGTAAATTCTATGCAAGTTCAAATAAAAAACCTTCACAACCTTAACAGACCATCGTTTCTAGCCACATCGTATGTTGAACATCTACGATGTGGGTCTTAGTCTGACCTTTCCTGTTGTTATGGGCCTGGTCGCTGGCGGCAGCAGCGTGAAAGAAAACAACCTTTGGCAGTGTAAAAGTTTTCATTCGTCATTAAAGGGAGAGAATAATGGTGAGATGATATTTTTCGTTCGTGTATTTTAAAATAATGGGGATTATAATAGTAAGCACTGCCTGAATTGTACTAGTAAGGTTAAGAATTGTGAATTGTTTTTTACATTTGCCCAATATATTTAACGCTAGAGAGAGGACTATGGTATGGCCTTAATTTAAATGGAAGGTTTAGTACTCCCTTTAAAATTCCTGTCACACGTTGACAATAAGAGTTTCGCGATTTCAATCTGGCTCCCCAATTTCAAAATTCAAAGAAATCGAAGGAAATTTAAAAATAAAAGCAAGTATATACCAACGTTGTATTTAGAATGGTCGTAAAGCGGTGTTAATTATTAGAAGTTACGTCTATTTCTCCACAAATGGAGAATGTTTTAAAGCATATTTTGTTTCACCACTGTTAAAAGATGTTAATCGTGGGGCTACTCACTCAAGTTTTCTGTTCATGTCACATTTAGAGTTTGAAAATTACGGCAATTTTTGAAAATTGTAAATTACGCTGTAATTTACCACGCAAATTACCGTTTAAGGTAATTTACGATAATTCTAAAATAAAAATTATATTCATTGTTTTTAAGCTAAGTAATGATAAATAACACTTGTATGCAGTTGTAATACTTTTTATAGCATAGTATCTTCCGAGTTTTGGTGTTTGCAGCTCAAAGTACTTTTGAACAGAGGAATTCACTTTCTTTTTCTTACCCATTTTGCGAATAATTTCTATTACACGTTTTTAGAGCCAGATTCTAACTGCAACGTTTCTATTTGACAACAAGAATGGATGACAATATAAAGTTTTATTTCCTTTTCAAATTTTTCCCACGCTTGCCGTTCGACCCTGAAACCATTTTTGTCTGGTCATCCGCTAGAGTAACGACCCTCTCTCTCTCCAGGATTTGAAAACCGAACTTTCGAAGCTATTTATGCCTACCTTGTTAGAAAATGAGCCATGGGAAGGAGAGAGTGAAACGTTTTCAAGAACAATTAAGTGACAAGTGCCTCATACAACAGTTGTCGCCCAAGTATGTGCGTAACAGTAATTACAAGCATAATCCTACCTCTTCCTGAAATAATCTCTCCGGATTTAGTTTCCCTAGAGCTCTCAAGAACTCTACAAAAAGTGGAAATAATAGAAACAAAATACTCGTTTTTGTTGCGATGAAAACAGTTTGGGGGAAACAGTGTAAGCAAAAAAATCGTGGTTTTGATATTCTAAATTTAGGATTACTCTAAATTCTTTTTAAATTTTATATTTATATTAGAATCAATGATCGGAAACAAAAGAATCAAAACTACGTTCTTAGCTTCGATATATTGAAATTTTATTCTACCAGAAGTGTGAAAAACAATTTTTTCTATTTTTATCGTACTTAACTGTTTCCAAATTTTTTTATCTGACCTTTAATGGCATAAGCAAATCAAAGTAGAGAGGAGTCGGTCCCCGATTTAATCGGGCTTATCGACCCGACCCCGTTTCGGGGGTATCGTTCCTTTCAACCGAATTCCCAATGGACCGAAATCCCATTCGACCGAATATCCCGCAATGATTTTAGATTTCCAGCCCAATGGCTATATTCCCGATGGACCGAAATCCCAATCGTCCGAATATGCCCCTAAAAAATACATGAATATAACTTGAAACACTGTAGCCGTCAGCGATTCGGTGGTGTAGTGGATACGATGTTGGACTGCGAAGCGATAGGTTGTTGGTTCGTATCTCCGAAAGGTATGTTAATAATATTAAATGTAAATGTTTCGTGATAGTAATTAAAACGCTCACTTTCATTCCTTTCAAGGCAAGAGGTATATGGAATTAATAAACAAATTGTGCTTAAAATGAAGTACAGTCTTAATGGTAGTTCCATCAATGTCTTTAAATTAAAATTTTAATATTTTGGTTTCGGGTGCTTTTGGTTAGGTTAGGTTAGATTAGGTTAGGTTAGGTTAGGTTAGCATAGGTTAGGTTAGGTTAGGTTAGGTTAGCATAGGTTAGGATAGGTTAGGTTAGGTTAAGTTAGGTTAGGTTAGCATAGGTTAGGTTAGGTTAGCTTAGGTTAGGTTAGCTTAGGTTAGTTTAGGTTTGGTTCCAATAATTCGTTGACACCTTTTCCAAAATATGCTCCTTTTAATTAGCTACCACCATTTCCAAAATATTCTCCCTTTAAATAGCTGCCACCTTTTCCAAAACATTCTCCTATTAATTAGCTGCCACCTTTTCCCATGATTTTCCTATTAATTAGCTGCCACCTTTTTAAAAATATTCTCCTATTAATTAGCTGCAACCTTTTCCAAAACATTCTCCTACTAATTAGCTACCACATTTTCCAAACTATTCTCCTTTTAACTAGCTACCACCTTTTCCAAAATATTCTCCTTTTAATAAGCTACCACCTCTTACAAAACATTCTCCTAGTAATTAGCTGCCACCTTTTCCAAAATATTCTCCTATTCATTAGCTGCAACCTTTTTCAAAACATTCTCCTACTAATTAGCTGCCACATTTTCCAAAATATTCTCCTTTTAATTAGTTACCACCTTTTCTAAAATATTCTCCTATTAATTAGCTGCCACCTTTTCCAAAAGATTTTCCTATTAATTAGCTGCCACCTTTGACAAAATATTCTCCTATTAATTAGCTGCCACCTTTTCCAAAATATTCTCCAATTAATTATCTGACATCTTTTCCAAAATATTTCTATTATTGCTAATAAATTGTTCGTGGTAAGAGGCGGGCTTTTAATACTCATATAAATAATCTTTTTACCTCCAAACAAGGTTGGCTTGGGTTAGGTTAGGTTAGGTTAGGTTACGTTTGGTTAGGTTAGGTTAGGTTAGGCTAGGGTAGGTGAGGTTCGCCGTAATTAAAACGTAGTTAAAATAAGTGCAGTAATACATTTTCAACTCACATTTATTTTAACAATAATAAGTTGTGAAATTAAAAATATATTTAATGCAAAACCACACAGTATGTCTTCAATAGAATTTCGGTCCAATGGGACTATAATAAAATCGCACCTTTGGCTACGTTCGGTCGAATGGGACCCCCAAAAAAAACCCCTTCTGTCGAATGGGAATTCGGTTCAATGGGACCAAAGCGTTTCGGGTCGGGTTGGGAAAAATTAATTTAAATTTTTTCCGGGACGGGTTTTGATGTCCTAAAATTAAAATCGGGCTGGATCGGATCGGGTTCACTTTCTAATGGTTCGGGCCCGGGTCGGGTTTTTATTAACTGCAAAATAAAAGGGCACGGTCGGGTCGGTCTTTTTATAGACCCGCGGTCCAACCCGACAATTTAAGGTTGGAAAAAATACAACTCAAGTCTCACAAATTTCGGGCGAGACGGTGGGAGGAGGGCGCAACGCGTTAGATGCTACGCACAAAATACGGGAATACTCCGTTCCATAAAAGGGGGTATGAAAACAGAAACTGTTGACAAAGACTAAGTATATTTTTCTTTAGTGGACAAGCAACGTCATACTATTTTGTCCTTTTTAAAAAATGTACAGCTTGGCAACCCTGTTATTGCACGTCGTTTCGGTTATTGGTTTCGCGGCTAGGGTCCGGCTACTTTTATGATTCTTTCTCTCGTCTCGGTTGATTCGTTGGGCTTCGTTTTGAATCTTTTTTATTGGAAATTCAAATACTTGAACGAAAGGCGTTCAGTGCAGAAACGACATACAATGGTTTTGTATAGGTATTAACTTGAACGTTTAATTTGCAGCACAGGGTGAACGCTTGGACCATGTCGAACTCACCTGAATGGCTCGTGTCTATCCAGCCTTACTTTTGGGGCAAAAAATTTTGGGAGAAAATAATCCTTTTTTTTTTAATGAATTTTTTATGCGTCAGAGGTTTTTGGTCAGATTCCCATCCGAGCCCTTTCGGGACGGGTTTTTTAAATTCCATAAAAACTTTGGGGAGATCTGAATCGTTATCGGTTTCAAATTTAATAAATTCGGTCCGAGTCGGGTTTGATCCTGCAATAATCGCCTTACGGGCAGAAGAAAAGTTAATGCTTGAACGTTCGCTTCCAGTTGCAAATTTCATTTGCGAAACAAGCTCTCAACAGCGCTACCGTTAATTCTTTGTGGGGAGAGGAAAAAATCAGGGAACCGTTCTGAAAAATCTTTTACTAAATTATTGACTCCATAGAGTGTTACTCTAAGAAGATCCCATGTCTGCCAGCTTAGGAAGCTTTTTTGTTGAGGTGAACTGAAGTTGATTTCAGAAACGTTTTCTAAATTCTCCATGAACCAAATTTCAAAGTATATAAATCCTCTTTTTATGTTGTCTAAGACTACAGAATTATTTGTGCTGATACGTGTGTTGGACAGGAGTCCATTTTCAAATAGTTGGCTGCAGGCTCTGAGGTACTAATAAGCGAATTTTGCACTTTCCCTTTTTTGCGGTACTTTCAAAAGAAATGGCTAAATCGATAAAGTTCACTTAAAACATCTTGTTGCATGATTTTGATTGGACCCACATTTAGCCGCGTCCAAGAATCTCGTACCACATAGCTCGTAAGTAGTTTAGGAACATGTCTAAGCAGTTTATTTTGAGCTATTTTCTCCTTCCTTCTTTTCACGCCTTGAATTTAGGCCCATCCAAATTTGATATCATTTCTCCAAAAGCGTTTTGTTCCATTTTCTCTTGAGCTGTACAATGCCTGAATAATGCTTTTCAATTCGTGAGAGAGACAAATAACCCAATGAAGTTTCTGATCCTCACCAAAAGGGTTTTCAAAACTTGGGCTTATGGAGATATAAATTTCCCCAAAATCATTTTACTCTTAGTTAAATGGCCCCTTATGCCCAAGAGTAGACTTTATTAGTGCCAAATTCTCGCTGGTGCCATCACAAACTAAAGCCATTGTAGAAAATGAATAGGAATGCAGCACTTCCAGCGTATTAAACAGGGCTTCTCCTACATAGTGTAGATTGAAAGACACTGAGCTTGTGAAATATGGTCCGATTATATCAAATTCAGAAATTAGATCTCTCCATTGAAATTGAAGAACATATTGTGTTGGGGTGGGAACATTATCTTTCCCTTCTCGAAAAACGTCATTTAGATCTATAAAATCATCTTTGCCCATCGCAAATCCAATCAATTCGTTACTTTTTCAATTCCAGATAACCTTTTCAATAACTTTGAATTCGTCAAATATTAAAACGCCTTCACAAAGTGGTTTTACATCACCACACTTAATCTTCTCATCTTGAAATTTCTTATATTTATCCTATTGGCTAGCTAAATAAGATTGGTCAATCCCAGAGTTTTGATGACATTTTTTTAACTTTGCTTGAAATGTTCTGTCACAAGGCAATTGCAAAATCGAAAAATTTCTTAAAGCATTATAAGCTGCATTTCTTCGACAATAAATAGCGAGAGCAATACGAAGAGCAATGGCGCTCCACTTATTTGATTTTCTCCCAATTTTACATTTCATCTGGTCGTTAATAAAGACTTTCCTGTCTTGATTTTGTTTAATCTCAGAATCTCTCTCTAGCTCTGCGAATAGATCATCATGAAACAGGTTAGTTTTACCCTACTGTTGACTCTTCGTTGCGATAGTAATCCTGCTCAGTACGAGAGGAACCGCATGTACGGACACTTGGTACATGTGCTTGGTTGAGCGGCCAGTGGTGCTACCAAACGTGGGATTATGACTGAACGCCTCCAAGGCAGAATCCCGTGTAGTAACACTGTAGTTGCTGCAACGATATCGTTCGTGCCTTTTGTGTTTGTTGGCTACGCTAGTTGAGAGGCGCTTTACGCGTCGGTCTCCGCGAAAAAGCCTCCTTAACGAAAGCGCTACAAAGCTTGCAGAGTTCGCGGCTTTGGCTTTTAGATTCTCACCTTCGGAGAAACGTAATGGCACCAAATCGTCCGTAAATGGTGGTTGTGAGTTTCTCGTCCTTTAATGTTTCCTCCAAAAAATCAGGGAAATGTTCATTAATTTTGTCCATGATGTTTCCCATTTCTTTGGCATGACTGCTCTTCAAAGTCACATCACATTTTTTTAAGAAGCTTCTCTAACTTATCAACTTTATTGGCCAAAGTTTTCCTAGCATTTCGCGATCCTGATATTCTAATTTCTTTGCTTTTTGGGGTTATTGCAGTTATTTCATAATTGCTAGTTATACTCTGACGTTTCAATCTTCGGTTCGGAGATTCAAGAAGTTTCCTTTTCCGTACTTTTGAACTGTATGAAATTGTGAATGCTCATTTTTTACACTGCTTCACTCTGGTATTTTTGGGAAGCTTGTCGACCTTGTAGTACATTAAACATTTGACCGATTGGTACTGTTCAGAGGGATAATTTAAGAAAACCAAACTTGGCGGTTTGACAAATTCCGATACTCCACGTTTTAGTAAGATACCCGAGCAAAATAGTAATTACTAACACACGATAGTTTATCTAATTTAATCTTCAAAAGCTTCTCGTCCAGCTTGTTTTCAGAAAATATTTGGCATGCGTTGCTTGGTTTGAACAAGATGTCGCAAGCGTAAGTTCCAACACATTCAATTGTTAACGAAACTGGCTCTTCCATCTTTCCAAGTAAACCAGCATTTTCTTTAATCGAAACACGCAAGTATTCCTTCTTTCTATGAGATACTTTCAACTAATCCCCTGCAACAAAAATCAACTGAGGGGACAGTACTGAAACTTAAGTCGCGGGACGTCTTTTTGGATTACCTGATATGTGTCCTTAGACCCTACCCTATAGTGCGAAATGTCCGCCCAGATAAGTGTCCTGCTATCCCATTATATACGTCAATTTTAAATGGTTGAAATTAAAATGCACTTAATCTGGACGGCCGATACCTCTCCGAGGTAACATATAATTGACCCAACAAAATTTTAATAGTTATCCTCCTAAAAGACAAATTGGAGTCACTCGGGAATAAAATCGGCCAGCGAATAGACGAAAAATATGAGTGTTAAAATCCATAATATGTGCATTGTTATGGATACAAAACAGGCAAGCGAGTGCATGCAATATAGGCAGGTTAATTTGGATATCGAACTGGCAGGTTAATGGATATCAAACTGGCAGGTTAATGGATATCAAATCGTCAGGTTAAAAGAAACGAAATCGGCAGGTTAAAAGACACGAAATCGGCAGGTTAAAAGACACGAAATCGGCAGGCGAACGAACAAGAAATCAACAGGTTAAAAGTCACGAAATCGACAGGTCAAAAGACACTAAATTGGCAGCCTAACGGGCACGAAATTGGGAGGTTAAAACACACGAAATCGGCAGGCGAACGGAGACAAAATAAGCAGGCGAACGGAGGCGACATCGACAGGTTAAAAGACACGAAATCGGTAGGCGAACGGAGACGAAAAAAGTGATTGTCTCCAAACTCATTGGATTGTTGATGGGTTTATTCAACAAAATAAGAAAGTTGAGATCAGTCTTCTTTGCGAACTTCTAGCGAAACATCTAAAAACTTTAGAAGGAAGGTTCTCAAACTTAGTGAGAGAAAGTAGGTTTCTGATAGGGGTCATTCTTGATCCTCGACAAAAACAACAATTTTTAAATGTTGGCATGCCTTTATTTCGTCTCTATTCAGCTGGTAATGAATGATGAAAGTGGTCAAATTACACTAGGCTACAGTTCACCAGTGTGGCAGGATGAATATCCAAATTTCCATACCATAACAGAGTCTGAAGCGAAAAGCATGATTGTTAATCTCTTGACCGATATGGTTCAAGACGAAGAAAATGAAAAAGCTGGATTTCTTTGTACGAAGATCTGGGAACCCTTTCTGATGTAAACACGTCATCGTCAACAAACACCTTTAACGGATATGTGAAGGAACGGCTAATCAACATCAAAGAATCCCAACAAAATAATAACTTTTTGTAGACTGCAATAGACAAGGTGCATCAATTCCCAGAGTTTGCAAAAATCGGAAGTATGATTTTTATTTAAGTTGTCTCCTCATGTTTTGAAAAGTTGGCCATTGAAAGAGCAGTTTCCATCCACCTTATTCCCTATCACCGGAATTTAGGCTTATCTCGGGATTCATGGAAGGAGTAACGGGAAGAAAGTCGTCCGTCGACTGTTACAAAGGCTGCGATTCGGGAAGTTGTTTAAAGGCGGATAAACGCGATTGATTATCAACTTTAAAGTTTTTTACTTGAAAATAATGGTTGGATATAATTCCGGTAATTAAAAATTATTAATAAACCCTTTCAATATATTGTACATAACTGACAAACCGATTTTAGTCTGACATATTTGCAACTTTTTGGCTATACCCGGCTTATAGTATTCTAATGTCTATGGCTATACCTGTAACCTGATGTTAGGATGTTGATGTCTGTTTAAGTTTGAAAACTAGAATTACACAAGGTTTGGAACAAAAGTATTGTGAAAAAAATTATGTTCTATAAATATTTCTCTTCTTTTAGGTTTAAAGCCAGTAATATCTTTTGATTTTTACCTCTCCGAGTGACGTATTTCACGAAGAGTTTCTAATTTTCGACTTGCCTGTCTGTGTGTCTGTCTGTTGTTATACCCCAGGGAACCGCGTTCGTAGTTTGCAAAGTGGAGCAAATGTGTTCTCATTTTCCGAACCGCATTTTATGTTCCCGGAAATCTCGAAAATTGTATTCCACTAACACTGGTTATTACTCCGTTGTCGGTCAGACGCCACCATCATCTGGTCTTTTGTACATCCGACATGGACACTAGTCTCTATACACTGGTTTCTAAACACCACCTTTATCTAGTCTTTTGTCCATCCCACAAGGAGACCAGTCTGTACATACTGGTTTCGGAACACTACCATCTTCTGGTCTTTTTGTCCATCCCACTTAGACACCAGTCTACATACTGGATTCTAAACACTACCATCATCTGGCCTTTTGACCGTCCCACATGAACACCAGTCTGTAAGTACTGGCTTCTAAACACACCATCATCTAGTCTTTTGTTCATCCCACAAGGACACCAGTCTGTACGCACTGGCTTCTATCTCCATCATCATCGTTAAGGTTAAGACATACACGGCGATCGGCTAGGGTTACGAGAAAAGTCAAGCCTCCCAATGGCGGGGCTTCCGCCAAAGGTTCACGCAATTGCGCTGTTCTTACCTATAGCTGCGATTTGAAACCTTTATATACTACCAAATTGAGTAAGGCGAAGCAGCAGGCGTATGCTTCATTTCAAACGTCAATATTAGTCAACTCTTTTAAGAATGATTAATTGTTCTTTTTTAAAACCATATAACGCTCAATGAGGCGAATAACAAACGAAGAAAATGTTTTATTTTAATTATATTTATTTTGGTATTTAAAATAATCATATTTCCCAAAACAAAATTAATACGAAAAGGGTTAAAAAGTAGTCTATGTGATTGTTTGTATGTTGTTCGCCTTGTGTTGATGTGTAAAGAAATCCTATAGAGCCTTAATATTGCCTTTTTGGCTAGCTAAATTTATTGTAAGGTGACACCGGCCTATATACTTTACGGTTATTTTTTATTTTAATTATCAAATATCATTCCAATTATGAATGAATATAATCTAGCTTGATTTTGGGTTATACATTAATGAAACAAGCAATTTTGTTGATATTTTTGTTGCAAACCTAATATTTGTGGCATAATAAATGCGTTTCGTTACTAAAATTATTCATTGATTGCACGTTTATGCATTTGTAAAGTAATTTGCATAAGCCCTACCGAACAACGCTAGACGTGACACGGAAACGGATGGTGGAGACAAGGAACAGGAAAAATCGTACTGAATTAGAAGGCAGGCCCGATAGATATGACCGCCAAAAGCAACCTCATTCCTTTTTTGTTTATAACGTACTAAGTGCCAATTAATCAGAAAAGCCGGAACCGAAAAACGTTAGAATAATCTCATAATATTTGTGCCAAAAAGTTAATTCAAAAACAATTTAAAATGCATAAAAGCATTTATCTTTTTTGGTATAAAACAATTTTAGAACTAAAATGGGGTTGAAGGGACGCTCAGCTTGCCAGACAGGGTCGGACCAATACTTTTCCGAACCTCTAAAACGCGCGATAGATGCATATGACAAGGATACATTTCTCATAACCGAGAATGGCCAACCTTGTTGTGTAATAGAGAGCCTGGCAGTCTCGTATTTGTTTAACTCTGCTTCAATGCGGCTTAAAGTATGTTACATTTTTAACATAAAACAATATTAATATCATTTAATAAAACAAAATAGTGTTATAAACGTCTTTATAAAAACGCAACCTCAAGCTATGTTCGTATGTCGAAAATTAGGAAAGCATGTTATAAGACCAATAAACAGCAATGGTTCTCACCTGCCGAAGTTATTACAGCCCTTTGAATTTAAATAATTAGAAATGAGAAATGTTATTTAATTAATAAATCTATACTGTTGCAGTTGTGTCGAAATAAGAGCAATTAAATATATTTAGCTCTGATAATTTCAGAAATTTAATAAAAAATAGTGTTACTTATTTAACCAGAATTAATTTAACAATGAAGTGTTATAAAATACAAAGCCTGACAATGGGATCCTCTTGAAAACCAGAACCATGACCCATAAGAGTAAGTTTGAATCAATGTTTGATAACGTACACTTGCGTCTAAGAAACATTTATTCCCAATAATATCAGAATCTTCTTTGAGAAGGCTTAGTAGCAGAACCGCTGAACAGTGTGTTACATATTTAACATAAACCGAAAATAATATCATTTGATTAAAAATTGTGTTATAAACGACTTTAAAAAAACAGCCACAAATTGGAAGAGCTACCTTGGTAAGTCGAAATTAAGAAAACGTGTTAGAGATCCAATGAACGGCAATGGTTTTTACCTTTTATATAGAATTTGAATTTAAATAATGTAAATGTAAACTGTTATTAAACGGAGGAAGAATCTATACAGTTCTGTTTTTCATTATTTCCCTTGAAAAGTTATCGCCAACGTTTAGTCAGCCGAGGTTTCATCAATAAGGTGTCAAATTTACCTCACCAGCTTATTAATATGTCTCAGCTGTCACAGATAACAATGTTGTAATTGATTGATCTACCAGTAAGATTAATAATTAATTAGATTATAATTTGAACCTACCGACAATATTCGTAATGTAATATAACATCAACATAACGCTATTCTGACCGAGGCTTAGCGAAATTGTTTAATAACAAAATATTCTGGTGAAATTCTAGTTTACAAATAATTGTTGTAAATTTCAATGACGTTTTTGTTACGAAAATAAAAAAAATCAGACTTAACTAGCCTCCATTTTAATTCCAATTTAAAACATTATGGTTTTAAACGGGTGCTCGAATGCCATGTCTTTCTCGCTTAAGTCACTCTAACGGTGTGAATCACGACAAAAACGCCGTAAGTCTAACATAAAAAATTAAGGCTAAAATAAGCGTCTCTAGCAGAGGTAAATCACCGTAACTCCAATACCCAAAACAACGTAAGTCGAAGTATGTGTTTATAATGAAAAAAATCAATACTTAAACTTAATTTTCTTAATGAAACTATGGGAAGGCACATCAAAGAACTGTTATCATTCATTTAACGAATGAACAGTTTTCCTAATATGCCTTCCTAGATAAGGTCACTTTTAAAAAAAATCCCATGTTATCTTTATGGAAGAATATTGTATCTTCCACTAAATGTCGAATTCATTTTATGGATTTTAAAACTACCCTTAACAACTTTATTCTTAATAGAATTATCTATTTGATGGATATCTTTGAAATTTTAACCACCAAATAAGGGTCCGGATTTTAGTTCACTGGCAAAATATCAAAGCAGCAAACACAATACGAAAAAAGTTACGGTCAATCAAAAAACCACCCTAATACATTAGAGGCAGTATCAAGTCTTATCTAAGAAGTTTACGAAAGGTTGTTTTGTATATTTACTATATCTAAATATAAATATGGATTCGTCTTCAAATATCATATTCAAAATACGGGAGGAGACTTTATCTTTTTCGAAAGTAGAAAAAATTCTCAGTGAGGTGGAAACAGGACGAAAATTGTCATATGTTGCTAGCGTCCCTCCGATCAAACCGAAGGGTGGTGAAATATTTCCATGTAAGTGCAAATCGTCGAAAGATAGCACGTTTCAGAATGATAATTATTTTGGATTTCATTACACCGGAAATAACATTAAACCGAACAAAAAACCAAATGGGATAAAAAAGTACTAGGCCTATTGGATGAAAAATTCAACGAAAATACTTAAATACAGTGGCTTTCTAAAAGAAGTATTTTTTCTTTCTGATCCAAAAGAACCCGAAAAACCTGTTGTCCTCACTCATTATCTGGGTGATGAGAGTCTAGCATTAAATAAAGAAAAATTCCCGCGAAAGAGCAGTTTAGAGCTGAAATTCGGAATCCTAGAAAGGATTCGGAAATGTCATATAATTTGAACGTTACATCAGAAATAGATCCGCGATACCGTTTTCAAAATGTAGTCATTTTCGGATTTATTGAAATGGAAAAAGTGAAAGTTTTCAGAGGTTTTGTCCCGCATTTTCAAATGATGTTGTCACAATGAATGACTCCCCCGCCTTTTCACTACCGAATGATATGTTTATTCGTGATTCAAACACGGGGGTTACTAAGGAAGAAGTAAAGTTTATAATTTATTTTGGAAATTTCATAAAAGTCAGAAATGTATTTTTAAAAAGTGAAGAATTTCAACCTTTGGGGTTCATGATAAGTAGTAATAATAATAAAGACATTCAATCTATATTTTTTGAAAAAATGAAAAGGAATTTTAGAAAGGAGCAGCACTCGTGCTGAATGACGAAATTAACAGTGACAATGTTCTTACAGTTAATAAAGAATTTAGTGATGTAGAACAAATCCCAATAGGCATTTTAAAATATTTGAAAAACTTTTCGTTTGGAATGATAAATCAAGGAGAGCTATATTTAAAGAAACCTGCACCTGCTTAATTGACACCCATCTGGCCGCCATTGCCTTTCTCCACCCTTCACAACACGGGTTCCGTGCTCAACGTTCTTGCACGTCAAACCTCCTTGAAGCATCCCTTTCATGGGTTCGCTGGCTGGATGACGAGGGCTCAGTGGATATAATTTACCTTGACCTATCAAAGGCGTTTGACACAATCCCGACGCAAGGAATCGTTGAGGGTCTTGCTACCGCTGGAATCACCGATCTAGCCCTAAACTGGCTTTCGTCGTTCATCTCGGATCGCCAACAACGAGTAATTCTGCGAGGCCACCGCTCTTCATGTTTGCCTCTTTCCAGTGGAGTTCCCCAAGGCTCAGTTCTGGGCCCACTACTGTTTGGAATTTTCATAAACTCCCTGCCTGATGCCGTTCGCACTTCACACCTGCTCTTATTTGCTGACGATTCCAAACTATCCCATCGGATAGCTAGTCTACAAGACAGCCTCGAGTTGCAAGAGGACTTGAACGCAGTCGTGTCTTGGGCTACGGCTTATGGCCTGCAATTCAACACAGGGAAATGTGAAGTGTTACACCTTGGCACAAGGAATCTCCGCCATCATTACTTTATTAACGGAGAACTGATTCCTGCTACCACGTGTGCCACTGATCTGGGTACTCTAATTGATGAGGGCCTTCTCCCCTTTTCTGCCCCAAATTTTCGGTGTTACCTGAGAGAAACCATTATAAATAAAGCTACTGAAATTTAAACTTCCCCTTGAAAATATGAAATTTAGTGACATCTATATGAGGTCCCTTAAATTTTCATTGTTATTGAAGAAATCATTTTCAAGCACGACCGGGAACCCTACCTGCGACTTCTGTATCCATACAGCATCCAGACTATAACGCCTTAACAGGCTGAGCTAAGAAGGCCTAGAAACTAACTGCGATTTTCACCAACAGAATCTCACTCTTCTCTCGACGGGTTATCGTTTTTTTCCGGAAAGAGATTGAGTCCCACGTGACTCTAGTTACTAGAACTAAAACGGTCGACTGCGACGTCTCAATTTCGTTTTAGTGCTAGGCTGCATTATGTATATACGGAATTCTATTTTAGATGGTATAGATGGGATTTAAAAACCAAGTACTCCACTGATCTCGAGAGCTTCATAATTTTAAAAATTTTAGATAAAGAAGTGTCACAACACTTATTTCAAATTCAAAGTTAACTATTTTTTAGCAGGTTGTCTTAATAATCTTGAAGCTAAGACTTGCTCTATCAAATAAAGATTTAGCTTTTCGATTTTGGGTTTCTGAAGCTACTGTTGGGAGAATATTTTACAACTGTTTACATGTTATATACAATAGACTTCAAAAATTTGTAAAATGGCCCGAAAGGGGTGAATTATGCGCTAAAATGCCCATGTGTTTTAGTGAAAAATTTGGGAAGCGCTGAGCTGTCATCATTGATGGTTTTGAGGTGTTCACCCTTAAACCATCAAGCGTCAAATGTCGCGCTGAAACATACTCTAGCTATAAAAACTGTAACCTTATAAAATTTATAATTGGTGAAACTCCTTAAGTATCAATAAGTTTTATTTCTAAAGAGTGGGGAGGGAGAGTAAGTGACAAGCACTTGACAGAACATTCTGGGCTTTTGGAAAACTTATTAGCGGAGGACCTCTATATAGCCGATAGGGGATTTAACATTGATGATTCTGTAGGCTTTTATTATGCAACTATCAAATACACAAATTTTTTCAAAAGGAAAAAGTCAATTATCACCGCAAGATTTAGAATCAACTAGAAAGATTGCTAAGGTCAGAATCCATGTTGAGAGGGTAATAGGGCAACTTAGGCAGAAATATAAAATTTTGTTAACCAAACTTCCCGTTGATTTGCTCTTTTGCTTCACGTAGCTCTTGTACAAAAAATGGCTGCTCTTGACAAAAGTGCTCTAGTATGCTTTGCCCTGACAAACCCACCCCGTCAGTTATCCATTTTGATTAGATTTGTAGCTCTCCATCCCTCTCAATAAAAATAATAGACGCTGTAATTATTTTTAACTCATTTATTTTAACGTTTTTAATATGAAATGTCCATTAGCATAATATTTTGGTATCACATATGGAATACTTTTAAGCAATGAATCTTAATTTTATTCTTATGACTTTTATCTAAAAATTGAATTGTTAAAATATTACTATTCCCGTTTCAATTGTTTAGTTAAGGACTTGTTCTTCGGTTTTTTCATTTTCGCTTCTCTATTAAGTTTGGCATACTCAGGGCAGAACCATCTAACTTTTGGATTTCTTATAATTTTTGAACATCCAGTGTGATACCGGTTAATTGGACAGTTTTCACCTTCACAAAATATCACTTTCCCATGTTCAGGTCTTTGACAGTAACAAAACTTTACATCAAGTTGATTGTTGGTATGGCCCTAGGTTGAAAGATATCTTTTCGGACGCCCTTTTTTTCGGTGTTGAGTCTATTTGTGGAATTGCCTTGTTTGTCGCAGCTTTGGAGAGTGCCAAAGTGGTAGCAAAATGACCCTCAGTTTTTGAAACAACATTAAAATTTGAATGCGGTTTTGAAAGTACGGTAGCTAATGTCACAGTACCTAAAATTAATTGGGTTTTTGATATGGAATCGGCCGTAATGTTTGGTTTTTGAATGGTACTAGTTAAGGGTTTTGACGGAGGAGCCTTCATTAAACTGGTTTTTGGCGGAAGATCCCTAGTTAAACTGGTTTTTGGCGGATAAGCCCTAGATAAACTGGTTATTGGTGGAGAGCCTTATTTGAACTACCTATTACGGAGGAGCCCTAGTTAAACTGGTTTTTGGCGGAGGAGTCCTAGTTAAACTGGTTTTTGGTGGAGGAGCCTCATTTAAACTGGTTTTTGGCAGAGGAGCTTCATTTAAACTGGTTTTTGGCGGAGGAGCCCTAGTTAAACTGGTTTTTTGGCGGAGGAGCCCTAGTTAAACTGGCTTTTGGCGGAGGAGCCTTATTTAAACTGGCTTTTGACGGAAAGCCTTATTTAAACTGGCTTTTGACGGGGAGCCTTACTTAAACTGGCTTTTGACGGGGAGCCTTACTTAAACTGGCTTTTGACGGTGAGCATTATTTAAATTGGCTCTTGACGGGGAGCCTTATTGAAACTGACTTTTGACGGGTAGCCTTATTGAAACTGGCTTTTGACGGGGAGCCTTAGGTACTTAATATTTTGTTCAGTTTTCTTGGCAACAATGGGTTTGGGGATCGTTAAAACAGTTTCTTCACATTTTGAAACAGATATATCGGGTATGGCGATTTTTCCTACGGGGCTCTTGGGTTCAGTGTTCAAATTTATACCAATCATCAAAGGATTATTTTGTTTTTGTTCAAAAGTCACTGTATCGTTACAAGTATTGGTAACAGGAAATCACGGACCCCATCATCATTATCATCATCCGTACCTTCCATCATCTTCTTTTAAAAGAAAAAGACAGGAAAGAAATATGGATGAGCAAATCAGTAAACTTGACGGGTAGGAGAGCACCGAGACATAATTGTAGCTGATAATCTCTTATTTGGTCCTTGGCTATATTTTAGCTCAGTAAAATAATAAGGGAAAATTAATAACCATTTATATTATAATGTAGATTGTTTTCTTCAGTTATTGCTCCAAAACCAAAAGATGACGTCCAGTTATTTGTAGATTTCGTTGCATCCCAATTGAGGAAGGTCAGGCCATGCTTTCTCCGACAATGTCAAAATCAAATATACAGTTGTGTAAATTAATACGTCGATATGTCAGAAACAGATTAAATCTTTTTATTTCTTAAGCCAATGTTACAATTTTAATACCTCACAATAAATTGAATACTATTTAGTTACACCCAGTAACTCCCATTGCCAAGGTACAGCTCCATCTTCGCAAAAATAATCCGCATAAGCATAACGGCATTCCCTTGCATCCAAAGAGTAGTTTCCTGCGGCTGTTTTTGTAAGGTTCCGTAAGCCATTTTGGGTTCACCTTGCCAGACTCCTTCATGTATATTTCCTAAACTGTCTGTTAAATCCGCGTACCCAGGTGGACAATAGACTCGTTTGGTTGGCTGCGTCTGTCATTCAGAGGAAAGCAAAAAGTTGTGCAAAACGACAGTCGCTTTCACAAGCCTGTCAACATTTCTGGGCATCAAGTTTGTAGTTCGGTGAAATATCCGCCACTTGGCTCCGAGTATGCCAAAGACATTTTCACTGCATCGTATTTATGAATGATAATATCTGAATTTCATTTTGCGGTTTTTAAATAAAGTTTAAGTAGCTCTACTAAGACGGTAGTTGAAAATCCTCATTTTTGGGGTTAAGCCCTTGCCAGGAAATGGTCGTACAAAGTCTGGTCTCAAAGCAAATGCCTCATCACCAAGAAACACGTAGGGAGCTTTGATATCACTTCTTGGAAGTACTGTTGGTGCAGGAAATTCTACTGCTTCTCTTGCCAAAGCGACGCCAACTTGCGACGCGCTAAAAATGCCACCATTAGAGTTTGACCCATATCCACCAATATCGACCGCTTCGAATTTATAAACCGCGTCCACAACAGCCATCAATACAATCGAATTTGTGCCCTTTAACATATAAATCGGTTGGTTTGAACATCACGAAAAGTTAAATAAATTGAACCTCTTTACTTTGTAGTTATAGAACATCGATCCGGTATTTGGTGGCTGTTGGGGTACTACCATTGGCGACTAAATTTATGAGCCGTTGCCATCCACATATCTTGGTTTGGGACCTGCAGAGATGTTTGTAATATTTATTTAATAGAACTAGCTTTACCACATCACTAAGTTACATCCTGAAGTGCATCACACGTTTTTCCAATAACCGCATGGGCTGTACTTTTCCCAACCCTGAATCCGTTTGCAATACTAATGAGACTTTCCACTGTTGCTAGATACCTAACAGAAATATCCATGCGCTATTTATAGAAATTTTAAGTTCAGCTAGCTAATTGGACCAAGTCATCTTGCGACTTATTGCCACTTATCTAACGCCTTTACAATGCATAGAGGGGTGGTGGCTAGCCCCTATGCCACACCTATACGACAGCGCCCTATACTAACTATTACCGTTAACCTCTGCAAGTTTTGATATCCTCTTGCACCGATCTTCAATAAGAAAAATAACTATCTACCTTAATGTTTTAGCCAAACGATGTTTCGGCGACAGTGGCTCTCTAGATGGAGGGTATTTATTCAACGAAGTATAAAGTTTTACTTGTAATTCATCAGACATTCGAGTAAAATTCCGAAAATAGTCGTCATCGTGTTTTCTCATACATTTTAACTGTTGATTACAATTTATTAGTTTTGTGATTACCTGACTTAAGTACCATCACAATCAAAAGACACTAAAACCATCTTTCGCCTTATATTCCATTTGAAATGGTTACATATTTTGTGTCATCTTCATTGGGAATTTGGGATTACACTGTTCAGAAATGCTACGCCTTTGCGAATTCTTACCAAAGTAGGGAAATATCCCACCTACTTTCTATTTGCCCAAATTGGGTGAACCCACCACCGACGTTGACATATCTTCCTTTTCTCAATTTGGTTTTGTTTTTTCAGCAAAAGCAACCTTTTTTATCAATAATAAAGTAACCACGGTAGCGATGGAATTATCAGTGTCCATTATGATTATCAAAGTTCGGCTGCTTATCTATCCGACTGAACTGCGGCGAAAATACTTCCAGAGAAAACTAGTTTCCGCTCTTCGCGATCAGCTTCAGCAAAACGCGCCTTTGAGAACGCACCTTTATGTTGTCAGCCTTTTATGCACACCTTTATAATTTTTTTGTTTTGATTTTTTTTTGTATTTATTTTTGACCTAATTATATCAAGTGCACTTTTAGATACTGACACTTGATTTTGTTTTTTTTTTGTCTCCGAGGTCGTCGAAGCTAGTGCTCGGGGAGTTTGTAGCGCGAAATATGTGGGATTCACGATTTAGCCCTTTATATTTAATTAACATCTTTTAATCGAAAAAGGAAATACATTTCGGCGACAACTTCTTTGGAGCTGGTCTCTACTGTGGTGGTCGCTTGAATTTTATCCTGGCGTTAGGGGACTTGGTAACTGGCGTCGTTCCTTTTTCCCATCTACCCATCTTAGGCTTTTACTTGTGAAGATCCTGGCATTTTCAACGCTGCGTCCCTTTAGCTACTGTGTATGGCCAATTATCAGTTCGATCTCCTACTCGGTACCATAGGATGCCTTTGTTTATATTTTCTACCATTCACTATGAACTAGGTTGGGTTTTTTCAAATATTCAGGTAGTCATTCTTTTTGTAAATAGTAAAACTTGGTACTGTAAAGCTTAGTGTATACACATGATTAAATATAATCCGGGTACGTCATCAAAGACGAGGTGAAGGACGCTATCAGAAAGTGAACTGAAATAGAAAGAACTAAAAGGAGTTGGGTTCTGAACTCTGCACTAGCAGGATGTCTTTTTTTGAGACCCGGCTAACCGAGGCAACGAAAGTAACGAGCAGATTATGGATTTCGGGCAGTTTTATTATTGCAGTCCGGACTTAGTCCTGGGGGTATACCCCGATTTGAGTTCGGCCTCGATATAAAACGCGGAAAATAGATACGGCGAGATACCACAAATAAGTATATGAGAGAATTTTTGTGGGCGATCGCAAATTCGTACGGCTTCAAAGTCTTCAAGCCCATCAATCCCTTCCTTTTGTGCGGACACCGCGCGGTGTGAAAAAGGTCTTCTGGACGCAAAGAAAATTTAAAGAAGCATGCGTACCCGTAACATTTTTATTTTCTTGTTTTAAATATTGATAATTACAACACATGAGTAATTACCATTTTTTTAATTATCTTAACTATTAAGATAACGATGACCATTTTGCATGTGGGCCCACGACCTTTGTCAGTTTGTTTTATTTGCTACTTTCTTGATTGATTGTTTTAAATATTAAATTAGAAATTTTGCAACACCCAAGAAGGTCCTGCCTTTATTTAATTAAGCTTATTACCCCTAGACAACTTATCTTTAATAAGTATTCTGTTAAATCCGCTCACCCCAATAGTGAAAGTGACGCTAGCTCCCGGGCCAATGTTTAAGTTTTAAAATTTTTAAATTGTAGTAATAATCTTTAAAATTTTTCCTACAATTGGGGCCCGAATCATGAAAATCGTGGTAAAAGACATTCCGTCTAGGTGGAGATTTTACCAAATTTCGCAGGAGTCTACCCTGCTCCATCAGGGATAAGGGTGGTAAGATGGATTGGATAATGATGATGGGCGACCTGCGGCACCGTATTTCTCCCAGTGTACCTCGCGCACGCCTCTACCTTGGATCACGATATAGACAAATTTCATAAATTAATAAAAACAAATAACACTGATACGAAATTTAACGAACATTGAAACGGTCTAATCCTGGACCGCAACAACGACTGACCCGCGATGTTTTTAGCAGCCTTTGATTCGCCGCGGGAAATTCAAGGAATTTTTATATTCAAAATTTGTTGCAAAATCAACTTAGATTTAACGAGTATAAATCCCATCTTTGAATTAAAAACTGTCACGAAGTGACAAACAGGAAAAAAACTAGGTCTGATATTATTAAATAAAATATTGAAAACCTTTGATTCATTTCGACAATTTATTTACAACTATTTGATGAGGGATAGGGTGTGAAAAGTTGTTTCTTATTTTTCTTGATCTTTGGTTTTTTGGCGGGTGGTGACTCATCAAATGTCTCGTTTAAAAGTTGACCTTCACAAATATTTTCTCAGTTGCATTAAATTAGGAAACTTACTTGTTTCACCCGGATTTGTGTTTTTGTTGGTGTATCCTAGAAAAGATATTTAAATGTACGCTGTTATATTTTATCAAATTGCAATAAAACACTCACCAGTTACTTCGTTCATAGCAAAATTTAAAATATTTGAACATGTTTCCAAAACATCGACGTTGACATTTGCCACAAAACCAGCTCCATTTGAGATTAAAGTTATTAGTATAAATATTTTCTATTATATAGTTGAGATTAATGTTAAAATCAGGCACACTTACCGTTATATCCCACTCCACAATCAGTTACCCGATTGATATCATTAAAACCTGTAATAAACAAAGTTGCTGTATTAGCTTTGTAAGTGAAACTGAATTTCAAAAAAAAAACTTTGAAGATGGAAATTTTTTCAACAAAAAATTAGATTTGTCGGGCTTTTTCAAATTTTGTTGCTGCATAGACTTAATATGAAAACTTTGAAAATTAATTCAAAATTAACGAAAAAACACATATTATTATAACCTTTGATGGATTAACAAAAAACTTGCTACTTAAAAAAAGTCGGCCCTTAACTTGTACTATATTTCCACCGTTAGAAATAAAATTTATACTATTCTTATTTTCTTCTTGAGCAGAGTTTATTTCTAAAGAAAATTTTATATAAAATGAAACAAACTTTGATAATAAAGATTTTGCGTTTAATAAGACCCTTCCAAACGGGTCAATAAATGCTAATGTAGCCTCTGAACTTACCATCTGCGATGTTTTCCAACTATTCCTCACTTTAATTTTCGCCTTCGGAATTTGCTAAGGAATACAGATTATTTAGTCAAACAGAAAGGTGTTGAAATTTGAAAAGTTATAAGCATTTGCTTGGATCTATCGAAAAAATGGGTCAAGAAACGCTTATTTATTTTTATACTTACCATCGGAGTTATTTCCAAAACTATCCTCTTCCTCTGCCGATTGTTCATCTGTATATTGAAAATATGATGTAAAGCTATTCAAATCTTATCCTAGTCGTAACAATTAAGTAAATGGGTCATGAAATGGTAAATTTACCATTTTTTTTACCATCCGCGAATTTTTTGGAATTTTCGTCATTCTTTTGGAAATTCTCCGTTGGAACTTTCTGGAGATAAGTTGAAAAAGTGACGAAAAAGAACGATATAGTTACAACAAAGTGTTACCATTAAATTGCAAATGGGTCAAGAAATGCTTTATTCACCATTGTACTTTCCATCCGTCCATTTTATTGAATTTTCATCATTCTTTGAAAATTGTGCAATTGAACTTTCTCTCGATAAATTGAACAAGTAACGAAACAGAACGATATAGTCACATGCAAGTGTTACCATCAAATTTAGAATGAAATGATCAAACAAATTGGATCCATAAAATAATATTAAAACGATTTCTGTAAAATCCATGGATTTTTTCATGTTGCTAAACTTATCACGCTAAGCCTGACACTCTATTTTGATTGTAGAAGAAATTCTGCCAAATGACAATTAGCAAACACCGACTTATCACTATTTTAAAAGCGAGCGCACTTTGAAAAATTAAGGGTAAAATAGTGGTGTGCTTTAATAAATGAATAATTCACTTGAGATGTAGCTTCTAGATTGGCTTCAATATATTCGACGCTCTCCATAAATATAAATTTTTCGATTATCAAATTATTATTATTAGGGCATTTTAAGTCAACTATTAAAACTTGAGAAATGCTATAAAATTTACGCTTTTAATATAATCTTCCCAATCTAATTCGATTTAAAAAGGGTACACTAATAATTACATTCTTCCTTTAAATTACACTCTAAAAATAAAGTAGAGAAATTCAAAAAAAGTTTGAATACTTACCACCCACCTCCACCCACCTCCTTAAGCTAGATTTCCACTCGACGGAAAACACGACGGAAACTCGACAGAAAGGGGTTCGACCGAAAAATCTTTACGTTGAGCCAGACGGAATTACCGTTCGGCCGGGCGCAAGTTGTGTTCTATTTTTTCGGTCGTGTTCGGCGTTACGCCGGTGTCTCAGCCATTGAAATTATCCCACTGATTCGTCATAAATTTCTAGTGCGCACGCATACGCGAGATAAATTTTATAGCCGCCATTTTTTATGGTTGACCAAGGCTTAGCCTAAACTTGCCACCAAGAAAGAAAAATGAAACTAATGAAAGTAAAAAGAGATTAGATGTTAATAGGAAAGAATTTAGTGAGGAAGCTAGAAAATATCCCTTCTTGTACGATCGAAGCGACCAGGTGACAAAGATACTAATTCGGAGTGCGAAAGAGATGTTGTGGAAACCACTCAAATCTGTCACGTGATCCAAAAATATCTCCCGCCAAACTAAAAGATTCAGTCGTAGTGTGAACGGTCTACCGCTGGACGCCGGCGTATGTTAAAATTTCTACGGTCGGCTGCGTGATTTCCGCCGGGTTTTTCAGGTCGAGTGGAAATCTAGCTTAATGCTCAAACGCATAACCTAATGGCAAATTTAAGGCAAGATGAATTTAGATTTGCAAACTGAAATACAATATGTGGTAAAGATTACTTCTTTGGCTCATTGTACACTGCCAAAACACAATCCTACGTTAATTTTAACTCAATTTAATATAATTAACGTGAAATGAACCAAAATATACATTTTTGGATAAAAGCTCAAATAACTTTTAAATAAACTGTTTAATTATGATTAAATCTACCCAAGCCATTAGCAAAACCCAATATTTTCTATTTCACACTTAAGTTAATTAAAACTATCTTTAAAGTACATTAATTGCCGCGCAATTCAAAAGTTTAGGGTACCATAATGATGAATATATGTCAAAAATATTAAACTGCACTAAACATTGCAATTAGGGTAAAAAATAAATTTTAAGCTTAATCCACTCTCACGAGACACGCTCAAATTAAGAATAAAACATCACAAGTTTTTGTACGGCCACAGTAGTTTCCTATTTCACTTTCAAATTAATTTAAATGATCATTAAAATATATCAAAAGCGCATACATCAAAATTTTAGGGTAATTGCAATTAAAGTTAGTATTTTATTGAAACTTGTATTATAAATTAAATCCACAGTAGATAAACAAAATAAGCCGTTAAATTAAACTCAATCAAGTATAATAGGTGTTTCTCCAATTTGTCTGGGCACATACCAGCTTGTTTCGGGACGGGTTTACTGTTTTTGTCGACGTCACAATAAATACGTTCAGTGAAGAGTACCAAAGATTTCGATTCAGTATAATACATAAAGGTGGTTTATCTCACTGAACGCAGCCAAAACGTCACTCTAAAAATTCGTTTATTTGTTATGTCGTCTGCATGAAATTTAAAATTACTGCTTTGGGCACGCTAAGGCCCGAGTCACGCAACCAAAGCTTAAACCAAAGGTATGTCTTTTGCTCTTTACATGAAGTTGAGAGTTATTATTTAGAGCATTTTTTAACTTTTATATAAATGACAGACCTGAATATTGTCGGAATATTATGGTTCCAATCCACCAAACTCAAACATGGGACCTTCCAAAGGGCAATTGGAGCAAGCAAATGCGGTTTTACCCCAAAACCTTCAAAGATGAATCAATCAGAAAACATTTCACCAGGCATAAGGCTACAAAACATTTTCAGAATGGATACCGTATGTTTAATGCAAACAAGGTATCAAAAATATTACTAAGTGTTGGGGTTGAAGAAGCTTCATCGTTGTATGTAAAATGTAAGGTACAAGCCTCGTTCACGCTTGCAAAAAAGTATGATACAGCAGCTAAAATTAGCCGAACTAGCGGCTTTAATGAAAAAGGATATTGTAAATGCTAAGCTGGTCAGGGTGGTGTTTGCATTCATGTTTCAGCCCTTCTTTGGCACATGTTAGACTGTTAACGTCAAGATTTGAAGTTTATACCTGATGACATTTCCTGCACAGAAAAAGCTAAAGCCTGGGGTGTACCTAATGCTAAAGGGGCTCTTAAAACAAAATGTTTTGAAAATTTGAATTTTGTTCACCACAAACCTGGAAAATGTAGTGACATATTAATACAAAATTCCATCAATTTAAGAAGCTATTCCAGTATTAAGGATTTTGAAACCCCCAATGATACAGACAATATGAGAGAAAGAATTAAAAAATTGGCAACAAAATTTGGAGAGGGTACAAAAAGAAGCTTTTTTGCTAGCTGTTTAGAAGAAGGTGACTTCTTGCCCGTTAAAACGTCGGCTTACGAAACTGAAATCAATTCAGAAGAAACTGAGCAGAGCGATTCAAGAATATCCCTCCCAATTTCCATTTTTGATATGAACAAATGCAATGCCAATGTCATTGAAAGTATAGAAAATGCTTTGGCCAAAACTCCTCCAAATCTCAAGATAACGATAAATGCTGCTCACATTCTAGAAACCCAAACCAGAAATCAAGCAAACTGTGATATGTGGAAAAATGAAAGATTTCAACGAATAACGGCATCCAAGTTTGGAATAGTATGCAAGAGAAAAAAGGCCGTCACACCATGGATTTATATAATACTACGTATTGTGGATTTCCAACTCGTACCTTCCACAAGGCATTTCTCTTTGGCGCGCGTTGCGGAGAGAGAGCAGACAATTTGAATCCCCTTTCCCCCTCTCGGCACTCTAAATTGGGAAGGAAGTTAGTTTCATTTTTCTCACTGCGCAAATTTCAAACTTGTCTGCTGCAAGTTCTGCTATTCTAGGCCAATAGGCTAGTGTTAAGCTTGGGCAAATTGGAAAAAGATGCGGTTTGTTATCCATTAGATTATCTAAAATTTAATTGAATTTAGCTATGACGATACCGAGAAAGAAAAATTGCGCGTATCCCGGTTTTAGAAGCAATTCTCGAAATCAGGCAAAACCTTATATGAGAGGATTAACTTTTACGTGTTTTCCCACCCGTACAAAAATTTACGGCTGCATTTTTGCTGTTAATTAGATTTTTTAGAATCTGCAATATATTGCAAATAAACTGGAATATTCTGGAAAAATACTGGAATAAACCTGAAAAATGTTCAACTTCAGACAAAATTAAGATGCATTCCAGAGAGCAATGCAGAACATTTTAGACGTTTTGCAGAAAAAATATCTTCCGTTGGAAAACTCAGTACATCAGTATACAAAATTTAGCTACTCTAGAGTCATAAAATAGTTACCTTACAGCTAGAAAACAGAGGGGAAATAGTAACTTCCGTAAGAAATCAGGATGTTTGTAGGCTCATTACAGGTACTGTACCTTCCAGATATATTGTATGCATGTTACAGTCAGAAATTGCTAAGTTTGTAGGATAATTGCAGGCGTGTTTCGGATACTTTTTAGGATAATTGCAGGCGCGTTTCAGATACTTTTCAGGATCATCACAGGCGTGTTTCAGATACTTTTTTAGGATCATTGCAGGCGCGTTTCAGATACTTTTCAGGATCATTGCAGGCGAGTTTCAGATACTTTTCAGGACCATCACAGGCGCGTTTCAGATACTTTTCAGGATCATTACAGGCGCGTTTCAGATACTTTGTAGGATAATTGCAGGAGCGTTTCATATAATTTTCAGGACCATTACAGGCGCGTTTCATATACTTTGTAGGAAAATTGCAGGCGCGTTTCAGATACTTTTTTGGATCATTGCAGGCGCGTTTATGATACTTTTTTGGATCATTGCAGGCGCGTTTATGATACTTTGTAGGGTAATTGCAGGCGCGTTTATGATACTTTGTAGGGTAATTGCAGGTGCGTTTCAGATACTTTTCAGGATCATTATAGGCGCGTTTCAGATGCTTTGTAGGATCATTGCAGGTGCTTTTCAGATAATTTTAAGGATCATTGCAGCCGCATTTCAGATACTTCGTAGGATAATTGCAGGCGCTTTTCATATACTTTGTAGGATAATTGCAGGCGCGTTTCAGATACTTTTTAGGATAATTGCAGGCGCGTTTCATAAACTTTGTAGCAAAATTGCAGGCGCGTTTCAGATACTTTTCAGGATCATTATAGGCGCGCTTCAGATGCTTTGTAGGATCATTGCAGGTGCTTTTCAGATGCTTCGCAGGATCATTGCAGGTGCATTTCAGATTATTTGTAGGATCATTGCAGGTGCGTTTCAGATACTTTGTAGGATAATTGCAGGCGCGATTTAGATACTTTGTGGAATAATTGCAGATGCGTTTCAGATACTTCGCAGGATCATTGCAGGTGCATTTCAGATTCTTTGTAGGATCATTGCAGGTGCGTTTCAGATACTTTGTAGGATAATTGCAGGTGCATTTCAGATTCTTTGCAGGATCATTGCAGGCGCGTTTCAGATGCTTTGCAGGGTCATTGCGGGTTTTCCTATCAATTATTGTGAATCAGTCGCCTTATATACCCTAAATTTCCAAAAAGGTTTAAAGAGGCTTACGCTTGAGTTCAAACGTCAACAATAGCTATGTTTAAAATTATTTTAGGAATAAAGTTCCTTAAAACGATTTAACTAGAGTTAAGGTAAATTAATGACGATTAAATTAATAAATATCAATTATATTTATTTAATTATTTAAAAATAGCGTCTAAATTGCGTCTCGATTTGGAGAGGTTTATTTTGGATTCCCAACTTGTACTCATCCCTTACAAAAATATTAAGCTGTAATTCATCTGAATACACGCTTTTCTGACTTGCTAAAGTAATATCTGAGATGGTCCAACTGCTTAGGTACATGTACATTAAGTTCTTACCACATCTAGCTAAAAAGGTCTTTTCGTCTATCTAACATCCACAACATACACACTCACAGAACATAATCGAAAAAGTCTTTAAAACTTGTAGCTAAAAACCGATTACAACTGAAGAGAAGGGTACCGACAGGCTTGTTTTACGTCTATCCGCAACCAGGAAAACTGCTGTAAACTTATATGATAGCGCTAAAGTACTTTGGTTCGCAATTTCGTTCACATTTCGAGCGCCATGGTGATAGTAGATCTTGTCTTAATCGGTTTCTATCCACGCTTGTTTTTCGTGTACCCGGGTCCACAAACACACACACAGAAAGCTAGGTCTGGTCTCAAAAACTGGAATAAAATCACTAAAATAAACTGAAGTCAATTTTATTTACTTTTTTGGATGAAATATTGTGTTTCTACGACTTTTTACCTCAAATAGAAGTAACTCTTATTTTATTAGGTTTTGAATCTATAGAACTTGACTGCCAACACCTTTGAAAGCTTGGAATCCTTATGTTGTTAGTATTGGATACACCTTAAACATAACTGCATAAGTTCGTAAGATGTGTTCCAAAAGTTTGTCACTGGTTACTTAGATCTCTTCATGAAGTGGTTAAGGTGAAACGTCATATTCTCGTAAAGCGACGGCTGTTGAGCCATTGTCAAAGGCTTAATACAGGCTAAATAGGAAGTTGGACTGCAAAACCGAGTGTATTCAATTCTCGCGTCATTCTCGAACTAGCTCTCAGTAAGTCTCTAGCATTACGAAGTATAGGCAGTGTCATACTTATTGAAACATATCTGATAAACTTATGATAACTGTATATACAATACTGGCCCTTTTATTACCAAAAAATGTTTCAATTTTCTATCTTTTATGGTGGTTGAAATATTTTTAGGATTGAGACGTGACAGTATTAGATCAAAAGATCTTATTGAGATGAATGAGTAAACCTTTTTAAGATGCCTTTTTAGGCCTAACCAATTTTTTATTCAAATTTTAGAAAAATAAAAGCAGTAATATTAATGCCTAACAGAAGCAGATAAAAATTTAAGGTGCGCTCGAAGTTGAAGATGTTACAGGCCTGCAAATGTGATGGAAAAGTAGAAACCCATACAAATATTTTAAGCTGTAATTCATCTGCATACGCGCTTTTTTATCGCTACCACGCTGTAATAGGTATACATTAAGGCTACATTTCTGCAGCTCAAAAAACGGGAAAATTTCACAGCAATTCTAGAACTGCAAATTGACTGCCGTTTCTACATTTTCTGTTTGTTAACTGTTAACTGTCTAGCCTGACAGAAATATGCAGCGCAATTCTGCAAACGCTATGCAAAAGTAGAAATACCAGCTGCTAGTTTAAAACTGTAATTTGACCGTTTTTATAGACATGTTACAGGTCTGCAAAGATGATAGAAAAGTAGAAATCCAGCTGCTAATTTAGAACTGTAATTTGGCCGTTTTAATAGACATGTTACAGGTCTGCAAAAGTGATAGAAAAGTAGAAATCCAGCTGCTAATTTAAAACTGCAATTCTACCACATTTATAGACATGTTACAGATCTGCAAAAGTGATGGAAAAGTAGAAATGCAGCTGCCAATTTAGAACTGTAATTGGACCATTTTTATAGACATGTTACAGGTCTGAAAGAGTGATTGAAAAGTAGAAACTAGCTGCTAATTTAAAACTGCAATTTGACTACATTTAAATACATGTTACAGGTCTGCAAAAGTGATGGAACAGTAGAAATACTGCTGCCAATTTAAAACTTTAATTTGACCTAAATTGACCATTTTTATAGACATGTTACAGGTCTGCAAAAGTAGAAATTCAGCTGCCAATTTAAAACTGTAATTTAACCACATTTAGAGAGATATTGCAGGTATTCAAAAGTAGGAAATTCTACTTTTGAATACCTGCAATATGTCTATAAATGTGGAATAGTTACAGTTTTAAATTGGAAGCTAGATTTCAACTTTCCCATAACTTTTGCAGGCCTGTAACATGTGTATAAATGTGGTCAAATTGCAGTTTTAAATTGGCAGCTGGATTTCTAATTTTCCATCACTTTTTCAGACTTGTAACATGTCTATAAATATGGTCAAATTGCAGTTTTAAATTGGCAGCTGGATTTCTACTTTTCCATCACTTTTTCAGACTTGTAACATGTCTATACATGTAGTCAAATTACAGTTTTAAACTAGCATCTGGTATTTCCACTTTTCTATCACTTTTGCACACCTGTAACATGTCTATAAAAATGGTCAAATTACAGTTTTAAATTGGCAGCTGGATTTCTGCTTTTCCATCACTTTTGCAGACCTGTAACATGTCTATAAATATGGTCAAATTGCAGTTTTAAATTGGCAGCTGGATTTCTACTTTTCCATCACTTTTTCAGACTTGTAACATGTCTATACATGTAGTCAAATTACAGTTTTAAACTAGCATCTGGTATTTCCACTTTTCTATCACTTTTGCACACCTGTAACATGTCTATAAAAATGGTCAAATTACAGTTTTAAATTGGCAGCTGGATTTCTGCTTTTCCATCACTTTTGCAGACCTGTTACATGTCTATAAATGTGGTTAAATTGCAGTTTTAAATTGGCAGCTGAATATCTACTTTTCTATAAGTTTTGCAGACCAGTAACATGTCTATAAATATGGTCAAATTACAGTTTTAAAATGTCATCTGGATTTCTACTTTTCCATCACATTTGCAGGCCTGTAACATGTCTATAAATGTGGTCAAGTTGCAGTTTTAAACTAGCAGCTGGTATTTCTACCTTTTCATCACTTTTGCAGACCTGTAACATGTCAATAAATATAGTCAAATTGCAGTTTTAAATTGGCAGCTGGATTTCTACTTTTCCATCACTTTTGCAGATCTGTAACATGTCTATAACTGTGGTCAAATTACAGTTTTAAACTAGCAGCTGTTATTTCTACTTTTACATCGCGTTTGTAGAATCGCGCTGCATATTTCTGCCAGTACAGACAATTAACAGATAATAAACAGAAAATGTAGAAACGGCAGACAATTTGCAGTTCTGGAATTGCTGTGAAATGTACTCGTTTTTCGAGCTGCAGAAAATGTAGCCTTAATGTATACCTATTACAGCGTGGTAGCAATAAAAAAGCGCGTATGCAGATGAATTACAGCTTAAAATTTTTGTATGGGTTTCTACTTTTCCATCACATTTGCAGGCCTGTAACATGTCTATAAATGTGGTCAAGTTGCAGTTTTAAACTATCAGCTGGTATTTCTACTTTTTCATCACTTTTTCAGACTTGTAACATGTCTATAAATATGGTCAAATTACAGTTTTAAATTGGCAGCTGGATTTCTACTTTTCCATCACTTTTTCAGACTTGTAACATGTCTATACATGTAGTCAAATTACAGTTTTAAACTAGCATCTAGTATATTTACTTTTCTATCACTTTTGCACACCTGTAACATGTCTATAAAAATGGTCAAATTACAGTTTTAAATTGGCAGCTGGATTTCTAATTTTCCATCACTTTTTCAGACTTGTAACATGTCTATAAATATGGTCAAATTGCAGTTTTAAATTGGCAGCTGGATTTCTACTTTTCCATCACTTTTTCAGACTTGTAACATGTCTATACATGTAGTCAAATTACAGTTTTAAACTAGCATCTGATATTTCCACTTTTCTATCACTTTTGCACACCTGTAACATGTCTATAAATATGGTCAAATTACAGTTTTAAAATGTCATCTGGATTTCTACTTTTCCATCACATTTGCAGGCCTGTAACATGTCTATAAATGTGGTCAAGTTGCAGTTTTAAACTAGCAGCTGGTATTTCTACCTTTTCATCACTTTTGCAGACCTGTAACATGTCAATAAATATAGTCAAATTGCAGTTTTAAATTGGCAGCTGGATTTCTACTTTTCCATCACTTTTGCAGATCTGTAACATGTCTATAACTCTGGTCAAATTACAGTTTTAAACTAGCAGCTGTTATTTCTACTTTTGCATCGCGTTTGCAGAATCGCGCTGCATATTTCTGCCAGTACAGACAATTAACAGATAATAAACAGAAAATGTAGAAACGGCAGACAATTTGCAGTTCTGGAATTGCTGTGAAATTTTCTCGTTTTTCGAGCTGCAGAAAATATAGCCTTAATGTATACCTATTACAGCGTGGTAGCGATAAAAAAGCGCGTATGCAGATGAATTACAGCTTAAAATTTTTGTATGGGTTTCTACTTTTCCATCACATTTGCAGGCCTGTAACATGTCTATAAATGTGGTCAAGTTGCAGTTTTAAACTATCAGCTGGTATTTCTACTTTTTCATCACTTATTCAGACTTGTAACATGTCTATAAATATGGTCAAATTACAGTTTTAAATTGGCAGCTGGATTTCTACTTTTCCATCACTTTTTCAGACTTGTAACATGTCTATACATGTAGTCAAATTACAGTTTTAAACTAGCATCTAGTATTTTTACTTTTCTATCACTTTTGCACACCTGTAACATGTCTATAAAAATGGTCAAATTACAGTTTTAAATTGGCAGCTGGATTTCTAATTTTCCATCACTTTTGTAGACCTGTTACATGTCTATAAATGTGGTCAAATTACAGTTTTAAATTGGCAGCTGGATTTCTGCTTTTCCATCACTTTTGTAGACCTGTTACATGTCTATAAATGTGGTCAAATTGCAGTTTTAAATTGGCAGCTGAATATCTACTTTTCCATAAGTTTTGCAGACCTGTAACATGTCTATAAATGAGGTAAAATTACAGTTTTAAATTGGCATCTGGATTTCTACTTTTCCATCACATTTGCAGGCCTGTAACATGTCTATAAATGTGGTCAAGTTGCAGTTTTAAACTAGCAGCTGGTATTTCTACTTTTTCATCACTTTTTCAGACTTGTAACATGTTTATAAATATGGTCAAATTACAGTTTTAAATTGGCAGCTGGATTTGTACTTTTCCATCACTTTTTCAGACTAGTAACATGTCTATACATGTAGGCAAATTACAGTTTTAAACTAGCATCTAGTATCTCTACTTTTCTATCACTTTTGCACACCTGTAACATGTCTATAAAAATGGTCAAATTACAGTTTTAAATTGGCAGCTGGATTTCTGCTTTTCCATCACTTTTGTAGACCTGTTAGATGTCTATAAATATGGTCAAATTACAGTTTTAAATTGGCAGCTGGATTTCTGCTTTTCCATCACTTTTGTAGACCTGTTACATGTCTATAAATGTGGTCAAATTGCAGTTTTAAATTGGCAGCTGAATATATACTTTTCCATAAGTTTTGCAGACCTGTAACATGTCTATAAATGAGGTAAAATTACAGTTTTAAATTGGCATCTGGATTTCTACTTTTCCATCACATTGCAGGCCTGTAACATGTCTATAAATGTGGTCAAGTTGCAGTTTTAAACTAGCAGCTGGTATTTCTACTTTTTCATCACTTTTTCAGACTTGTAACATGTCTATAAATATGGTCAAATTACAGTTTTAAATTGGCAGCTGGATTTCTACTTTTCCATCACTTTTTCAGACTTGTAACATGTCTATACATGTAGTCAAATTACAGTTTTAAACTAGCATCTAGTATCTCTACTTTTCTTTCACTTTTGCACACCTGTAACATGTCTATAAAAATGGTCAAATTACAGTTTTAAATTGGCAGCTGGATTTCTGCTTTTCCATCACTTTTGTAGACCTGTTACATGTCTATAAATGTGGTCAAATTACAGTTTTAAATTGGCAGCTGGATTTCTGCTTTTCCATCACTTTTGTAGACCTGTTACATGTCTATAAATGTGGTCAAATTGCAGTTTTAAACTGGCAGCTGAATATCTACTTTTCCATAAGTTTTGCAGACCTGTAACATGTCTATAAATGAGGTAAAATTACAGTTTTAAATTGGCATCTGGATTTCTACTTTTCCATCACATTTGCAGGCCTGTAACATGTCTATAAATGTGGTCAAGTTGCAGTTTTAAACTAGCAGCTGGTATTTCTACTTTTTCATCACTTTTGCAGATCTGTAACATGTGTATAACTGTGGTCAAATTACAGTTTTAAACTAGCAGCTGTTATTTCTACTTTTGCATCGCGTTTGCAGAATCGCGCTGCATATTTCTGCCAGTACAGACAATTAACAGATAATAAACAGAAAATGTAGAAACGGCAGACAATTTGCAGTTCTGGAATTGTTGTTAAATTTTCGCGTTTTTCGAGCTGCAGAAAATGTAGCCTTAATGTATACCTATTACAGCGTGGTAGCGATAAAAAAGCGCGTATGCAGATGAATTACAGCCTAAAATTTTTGTACGGGCAAACCTATTAAAAAACCAGAAAATGCGTAAATGGTTAAAGTTGTTGCAAGAGGTTCGAGGAAATTTTAAGCTCGAAAATATAACATCTAGTACATATCTCTGTTCAAATCATTTCGTTGATCAAAAAGGGCCTACAGATAAAACCCCTAATCCTGTTCACGACGCGGTAAGTACTATATATTTCAGTTTCAATACACCGTTTTTAGTATCTCAAGGTTTTAACAACATAACATGGTTTTGTTAGAGTTTGGTTTCAATTTTGAATGATGAGTCAAACGCAGAACCGAAGCTTTATAGTAACTGTGTAGCAACTTCGAAAACGCCCAAATCAGATGAGGTAAAAAAGTATACATTTTATGGACTGAAACGGCTATTAAAACATAGTCGTCAATTATAAATCAATATAGAGATGGATATCAATTTTAAAAAAAGCGCCCAATCATCCTCCTGAGGCTGTCAAAGACACGTTTGGACCAAAAAAGGTAAATTGTTTAGAAATAATCTTCCAGTTGAAGATTAATAACTGATCGAGTATTGGGTTCTGTAGGTTGCTGTTTCTATTTTAAAACCTCTTGAACCTACAATATTAGTGATTCCAACTGAAACAAGTGTTGTTTCCAAAACTATGACTAAAATTTCGGATCATATCTCCAACATTTTTAATGGTATCAATATGTCAGAAAAAACAATTGCTAATGTTGAAAACTCCTCGTTAGTTCAAACCAAACAAGTGCAACTAACAAATGTCTCTGAAGATAATGATCCTCATTGTGAACAAGTGGGTTTTATTTAACTTGAAAACTACTTACTATTATCTGTACTATTTTAGAAATGATATTTTTGATTTCTTAGAGTTTTAATGCAATTCCTGATACCTCTGGACAAATGCAATCCATTAAATTTGTTCCTGAAGCAAATAATTCATCTTTATTTCAACGTTTCGGTCCATTTCAAAACACATCTCAAGGGCAAGAACTACAGAAGGATTTCTGGTTCTTCAACATCTGCAATAACACTTTTCATATGCTGAAGACTGACTGTGAAACAAAGTGTCAGATAATATCATTGAATATCCACCAGGATTTTACTTTTAAAGCTACTGCTTTAGGAAAGGCGTTAGAAACTAACAACTTTCTAAACATACCAGACTCTATAACTAGCATGGATGATTTAAGTCGAGTTTTGAAAGATATCAACAATTTGAAAGTATGTGGTGGCATTAAGGATGCTGGGATTATTGACTACTTGAAAGAACGTGGTCAAGGAAATTTTTGTCCGTATACGCTAACCATGAGGGATCAGTCTTGCCTACGCTTTTTAAACTAGAAAACCTGCATTAATTGTAAGAGATTTAGAAATCGCACTAGGGGAATCATATGTCGACGGGAGCAATGTGCGAGCAAAAAGTTTAAATCGCTAACCAAGGATGATGCCATTGCCTTATTGACGAAAGAGAAACAAGAAAATTGAAACTCTAGAAAACAAGTCAAACGTCTCCAGAATAAATATGAAAAAGCTATTGAAAATGGCGATCAGAGATTAACAGATGATGATCAAACCTCTATCAATGAAATTTTGGAAAAAACAGTGCCAAGCCATGAAGATAAATCTTTTTTAGCTCTTTTTTAAGAGAATAATTGAAAATGATTAAGAACCAAGATTCCCGTGGTCGACGATGGCATCCAGTGGTTATAAAATGGTGTTTACATCAATACCATACTCACCTGCAGCCTTCAAAAGTTTAGCAGCATCAAGAATTTTACAACTACCATCATACACTTCTCCGACATTCAAATCACGATAAACGAACCCTTGGGTTTAGCGATGTCGTCTTCAACACAATGAAAGAAGATATAAAACCCGAAACCCTAGAACCTCACCAACAATACTTTAGTATTTTACTGGATGAAATAAAAATAAAGGAAGAGTTAATTTACAAGCGAACCACGGGAGATATCGTCGGTTACAATCATCTGAATGATTCAAGAAATGAAATAAACAAAATTAATTCAGGGATTTATGAGGACAAAAATGTGGCAACCCATGTTTTGATGCTTATGCTAAGAGGGGCTACAACGCGCGTCAAATACCCATTTGCTCATTTTGCCACGAGTGGTCTGACTGGTGAAGATTTGAACTCAATAATTTGGGAAGCCGTGGAGAAACTAGAAACTATTGGATTCTAAATATTAAAGGAATGGTTCAAGTATAAACTTTTTTTTGTCTCTTAGCGTCAATAGTACTTTTCTAAAGATAGTGGTACTACTGAAATTAAATTATTAGCGATAGTTTTCATTTTATAATTAAAATAAAATTTTATATGGACAAAAACCTTAACCCCTATCTCTAAACTTCACTGTCGTGCTTTTCCAGACCTGCCAGATGACTGGCTGGTTTAAATAGCGTTTAGCCAATGAGATTTTAGCACTCCAAGCAGAAGAATTTAGGTCGGGTTTTTATTTGAGCCTGACAAGTGACTATTTCGTCTTCAAGTATGTTTAGCTCTCGTTAGTCGTTTCGTTCATCAATTTGAATCAAAATTAATTGCCGAAATGCCAAGTTGTATTATGAAAGACTGTCAGAGTGTTAACTCTAGGTGTGCGGTTAGTTTTTATACTGTTCCCGATCACTGTAAGTACCCTTATAGTGCATAGAAATGGTTACGATTCGCTAGCGTACTAGCTAGGCCTTTGCTACGGCCGTCTACGAGCAGGCTTGACTACGGCTCTACCGGCGCTGCCAACGTACCTTGTCGCCGGTCTAGCGCTCAAGCGCGTAATAGTCGAGTTTACTTTTTAGTAGAAGCTTGTCCTATAGATACCTCGGCCAATAAGATGGAGGACTGAATTAATATATGAGAGTGACGTATCGCACTCTCTCTGGCTTTGCGGAAAAGCACCATACAGGCGCGATAAGGTCCTCAATGCAATTAGTTTTTCTGATTTAATTTAAAATATACTTAATGTAAAATTTTTTCAACTCTCGAAATATTGGTTTTGGGTGTAATTAAAGGGATTACAGCAATAAAAGTTTATGGGTGAACCATTCCTTTAACAATTATTGGTGATGGAGCGGCCACTAACAGGAAGTTCTTCCAGTTGAATTCGACTCGAGAAACACCCTACCGCTGTGTAAATCCATATGCTTTGGACGAAGAGCGGTACATCTATTTTTTGTTCGATCCGCCACATTTACTTAAAACTACGAGAAACTGTTTCAATTCCAGCGAAGCCTCTTGTAGAGTTAGACTAATGTACAAAAGTAAGCAACACATAGTCTGGAACACTGTAAGAGATATATTCGAGATAGAACAATCACGGCTAGGTAATTTGCGTAAACTGCACAAACTTACTGGCGACCACGTCTACTTAAATTCCTACAGTAAGATGAAAGTGCGGTTAGCGACCCAAGTTTTAAGTTCGTCAGTTGCTAATGGGATTGAGGCAGAATTTGGTGACAAATATTCCGAAACAGTCAAGTTCATTAGAACATTCGATAAATGGTTTGACATATTTAATGCGTCCAATTTTGATGAGACTTATCATAAACGAAAACCAAACAAAAGACCTTTTTGATCGCCAAACGACAAACGTCTTGAGGTGAGTTTTTTGAAAATCTTGATTCATCAACTACTTATATAATATTCTATCATAGTGGCTGGCCAAAGACTTCCTTGATTATTTATTTGAATGGGAACAAGATGTTCTTAATAGACCAGGGAAATTCAAACCTGAAGACAGAAAAAGAATGATGATGTCAGGTGAAACTCTTTCAGGATTGCGACAAAGTAGTAAGTTAGAAAGATTATTTTCTTTCCTGGAAAATTAGTAACAATTTCATTCATTCATTTCAGCTAGGGTCATGATTTAATTAGTTCCCTTCCTTCTTGGTTAAGGAGCTCAAGTTGTTCTCACGGCCAATTTCAATCAAGATCCGCTTGAGTTGGAATTTTCTCGACATAGAGCAATGAATGGTAGGAATGATAACCCCGCAGTAAACGATGTAGGAAACAATCGCGAAGCTCTTCAACTTCTGAAAAAATACAGAGTGCCTACTCATACCACAGATGGTAACACAACAATTGAAAAGGTTTTTGGCGTTGAGTAGGCGGAGTGAAACTTTCAAGTTTTAATATTGTTTACTTGTACAGTCGCGATCAAAAGTTTCCGGCCGTTTTCATTCGGTCGCCATTTTTTTCTATAATAGCTAGAGCGACGAGTAAGACGTTATTGGAAAGGCTGAACTCTTGAAAACCCGATGCCATCGAAATTAATAGAAAATCTTGAAAGGAGCACGAGCAACACATGAATGTGTAAATTATCGCAAAATGACGTCACGAAATATTTCTTCGAATTTGTTGTGGTTGGTCTCATGTTATGCATAACGTTACCCAGAAACCGAATCTGTTTTCAAAATTAAAATCGGATTTGAACTTCAAAAGTTATTAAGGAAATAGTGATGCAAAAAACACTTTTTCATTAATTATAATTAAATTAGAGTCAACCCGACTATGCTTAAGCTATAGCTGCGAAAAACAAGTTGGGCCACACCGTATTAAAATCTAGCTTCACCCTAGAACGTAAACTTATACAATTGTAATGAAAATGTTCACTAGTTGTCTAAATCGCGGATATTTGTTTAGACATGTGAAGGTGGAAGGGTAGACTAATGGGAGACGTCTGGAAACTTGAATTTAGTTTCGGTGGCGCTTATTCACGTTTTCGACATTAAAGTCTCAAAGAGTCATGTTGGTAGGTGATTCGCAAATTTGAGAATCATCCACGCTTTGGATGACTGAAGGAGAATTGAGTGCTTACCGATTCATGATCGACAGTGTTTCATAATGGCTGGTTGCTGGTCGGGGTTTCTAGACAGCCGGACAGAATCTGAATGATTTTGTTTGGGTGACTACTATTCAATAACAGTGATAGAACTGGACAGGGCGAATGTTTATAGAATGGTGTAATTGACGAAGGACGTTTAATGTCGGGGTTGGGCAGTGAATGTGGAGTTGTGGCTGATATTGATCCTCAGCATGACAAAATATGCACACGGCAACGTTGAAACCTCATTGCCAGCTTTTTTGCCAGGGAAAAACTACAAGGTAGGACACGTGTGACACGTGATATTATTTAAGCAGACAGTGTCTGTTGCATTTGGACAACCGCCATTTGTTTTTGGAGCGCCTAGAATGTTGTTGTGCAAAGATAGGGCAAAATTTGTATACCCGCGCGTTCAAGTTTACTTGCCATATCAACAAGAAAAGTCGAAAGCACTCACTCACTGTGTTTGTAACGCGTAAGAGAATTTAGAAATAAGAGAGAAGCAACGGTTTTAGGTTTTTCTCTTCGCATTGAGTTCCGATTTTAATTTTTTTTTGCCTTAGACAATATAAGGAAGGAATAGCAGATAGACCAATTTTTTAAAGGTTTACTGTTAATTTCAACCTCTCACGGCTTATACAACTCTGCTGCTGGAAAACGACTCTTATACTACTTAAGAAACTGTGTTTCACGTTTTTACCAGTGGGCAGCTGTCCGAATCGAGCAGGGCGGCTGAGCCGCTCCCAAACAAATTACCTTGAAAGATAATAGGCCTATTTCAGGTTTTTATAGTTTGACCTTTCAGAAACAGTACGAATCTGTTTGAAAGAGTATAGCGTTGAATCGCCTCTAGATGGGGTAGATTTCCCTTTTCGAAGCCCGATTTTTCCTCGTTAATCTTTACTATTTGCCTACTAAATTTTCAATTGTTAGGCAACAACTAGTCTGTTGTCAAAGCTACTTGAATTAAGGATATAGATTAATTTCAAAAGAAGGTTCGCATGCGGTTGCAGAGTTGTAGGATTGAGTTTCCGCTGGTGTAGTATTCCCCTTTCAAAACGGATCCATTCTTACAAGTCATGGCGAATTCCACTGGGTCCTCCCGGAGCGCTCCCATGGAGCAATAAACATAGGAGGAGTAGTTGCCGGATCGTTAAAGACTGTTTTTCCGTAATTAGGGTCTCTTATTTTTATTGCTCCATGGGAGTGCTCCGGGAGGACCCAGTGGAATTCGCCATCAGTGACGGCTCCTTTTGACCCGCCTTTCTATGTTTATCAGTAGGGTGTTTTCGTGGTTCAATGATTAGAAGAAACGGTGATAATAACGTTGGCCGAATCGAACTCAATTCGGTTTTGGCAGAATTTACTGTAGCCGCTATATATTTATATTGCAAATGTGTAAAATCAGTTTGGTGGAATCTGTTTTAATTAATTAATTCCGGTTCTGTGGGCATGCTTTATTTATATATATAGACTGAAAAAATAACACAGTTGGAAAATAATGATAATGTTTATTCAATTTTATTTTGTTTTCTACTTCAAAGATAATCATTCGGCACATTTTAAAGGAATCAGTGTTAATAATTAACTATTACTACAATTTATACTTAATAATGCGACCAGTAACCGCCATTATCGAACACTTCTCTTACTCGATTGGGCATTGACTCATTGTAGGATTGGAATAATTCCTCCTTCTGCTTTAGATCTCGCCAAGCATTTTGCACAGCCTCCTACAACTCTTGGACATTTATCACGTTTCTGTGATCAATAACACGAACCATTTCCGCCCAAAGATTCTCAATTGGATTCATGTCGCATCCCTTAGCAGGCCAATTCATGACCTTCATATAAAATAAACCATTAACTACAAGGTCGCAATATCCAATTAATTTAAATACAACAACATAACTTACTCTAAATCCATGGATTTCCCTAAGCCTTTCTAATGCTTGGGTTGCGATTCTTGCCGTGTGAATCGGGGCTCTGTCGTGCATAAAGTCGAAGTCCCCGTTCGGAAACCTTTCCAGGATTCTTGGAAGGCCATCGTTCTCCAATAACTCGACGTATCGTTGCGCGGTATTTCTCCCTTGGATGTGAACAAGACATCCGGAGTTAGCTGCCGATAGCCAGCCCCAACAGTTTACGGAAAACCGACCGCTTCTTTGAACCTCGGTTACGTATGGTTCGTCGAAGCGAGTACCGATTGGTCTTCTAACCCAAATCTTAAATATAAAATATTGACGAATGCTTAAACTTTTATTCTCATTACTCGTTAAAAACACTCATTACCTGGCCATTGTGCCCGACAACGAAGCTTTTTTCGTCCGTGAATATCACTCGCGCCCACTGCTCGGGCGTCCAGTTTAAATGGTCTCGTGCAAATTCTAGTCTCCCTCGTTGGTTTTCTGCGCTTAACTTCTCTTTCTTGCAGGCAATGCGTCCGTGAAGGTCATGCCTGATCAACTCCCTTCTCACAGTTGGTAAGGACGCTTGGAGTTCTAGTTCCGTTCGCAGGCCTGTGGCTGTCAGAAATGGTTGCGCTCTACTGGTTCTAACTAGACGACGAGAATCTCTGGCAGACAAAACCTTAGGTCTTCCGGCTCGTTCCAAGTCCGCCCCACCATTAAACTCGTTGTTGCGGAATCTATCTACCCACGTAGCTACTGCAGCGCGAGAAACGTTCAACTGCCTTGCAATTAATCTATTTGAAAATCCCTGTTGATGCAACTCTACTATCTGACGCCTAAATTCAATTCGATCGCCCATTTCTCGCGTTAGGATTCCAAGATTGAACTGTGATCTATCATGGGTTTCATTCGCTTTTATACTTTAATTTTCTTACTAATTTTTTATTCCTGGCCAATTGGCAACGGAATAAATACAGCTAATTTTTTACCTAAAAAGTAAGCGATAAAAAATTAGTAAGAAAATGAAAGTATAAAAGTAAAACGAAAAAATTACAATTGTCAGGATTTGTCAAAATCTCAAAGAAGCCAAATTTTACCTAGTACGACTGAATAGGGGCAGTGATCGGAGCGGCGCCGAAAACTAAAACTTTTACAAAATTAATTAAAAATAGTTAAGTTATTAAAACTATCAATTTATATATACAGTATATATATTTTTGAAAAAGTAATTTTAGGTTCTAACTGATTTAAAAAAATTAAAGCTTTTCATAAGTAGTCGAAAGATTGATATTATCCCTTTAAAGGCACAACAAAATGTTCCAAAAAAGACTTGTCAGCCTCAAGGGTCGATTTCTGATGCAGCAAAAACACCACCGGGAACTGAGGGTTATTTGAAAATTCTGTATTTCTCATGGAAATACCCGAAATTACGAAATCTCTCACACATAGTACTAAGTGTGATTCGTTTTGTAATGGAAGAACTTGAAGTTCCAAGAAATGTGGCTGCTTTTATTAGACACTCGCAAAACCCAAATTTTTTAACCGAAGAATTGATTAGCTCATAAGTGTTCTTTTTTCGAACCCATTATCATATTTAACATCTTTGCCAGGCCTCAGGCAATGATAGCCTCTTTTTATAGAGTCTTGGTTATCTTTTCGTTTAGAAACTTTTTTCCACAAAATCCGGTCTGAACTTAAAACTTTATTTACTTTGTCATTTTCATCTTTGAAAATAAAAATGTCCCCTCCTTTTGGTTCAACGGTTTTTGGCAACGAAGTTGTGTAAACAGGACCGTCAAATTCTTGGTTTAGAGCAGATTCAAGAATTTTTTTATAATCCTCAATGCCCAGTTTTCCTGAGAAGTTCCTTCTGTAAGGACTTGGGCTATTTTTCAAACCATTTTCTTTCGAAACCATAACTTTATTACCAGCAGTTTCCTTTGGCACATACAATTCATCCATAGTCTCTATTTCATTAAGTTGTTTTTATGTTACCTTGTTTTCCGCAATAGTAGTGATAGCTACCCAGATAGACATGGATCCAAGATGGCCGCCATCCAGACAAACTCCAACCAAACTTCCAACCCTAGATTGGTTTCAAACCAAAGTTTTCAGACAAGTCCGGACTGGCCCGAGCTCTTACAGGCTATTTTCAAACCCCATGACGTCATCTTATTAACTCAAATCAAAACTTAAACTATATTCATCGCTGGCCTGCTAGTAATGGGCTCGATTTCGTAAAGAGTTAATGAAACGTTAACTATGAACCCGTAAACAAAAAAGAAAATGCGGCACAGCATATTGGGAGGGTTCCAATAGTAAATGATATTTAAATAGCTAGTACAATAAGCATATAATTATAAGTCTGAAAAGAAAATACAAATTTACAAATAAAAATTTTTAATAACATAAAGTATATACAATAACTAGCAAAAAGACATGTATAATAATAACAAAGATATTTACAAAAGAACCCACCACCATTAAAAAATGACTAGACACCAGTCGAGCCAAACCCCCCACTCCCACGAAGCGTTGGGGTTAGATTCTAGAAACAATATATAAAACGTGTTACACGCTGAATCCTAAATTAAAACTAAAGTTATTTACCGCTGCTTCCACCGGCCTTAACAATAGCACCGGTGTAACTATTAATTGGGCAACTCTATCGCCTCGCCGGACAGTGTAGGGGGTTTCCCCTACGTTGGCTATGACCACTTTCAGGGGGCCCCGATAGTCGGCGTCTATTGTTATTCTTTAGAAATATTATACTGTCCGATAATGAGGAGCTAAATAATTTTGAAATTTTTGAATATCCTCTAGAGTAACGAAACCTTCGGAGACGCCGGCTTTTCGGTGCAAGATTTTCGCAATATTACCTTGAAGGGCACTATTGCGTTTCAGTTTTTTAAAATTGTTCTGGTTAAAGGGAGGGCCTTGCTTATTTTGTTGATAAAAATTGCGATCGGCCAACTCTTTACCCAGAACTAAACTCCGAGCAAAACAGAGGTTATCATTGTTCTCCATAAAAATAAATTGGTTATTTTGTTTAACGAAATAATCCAAATTAACCAAAGTTCTATTCTTAATGGATTTGTACAATGTCCCTATATTTGCATCGAGGTTTAAAAAAAAAATGTCAAACTGAAAATCTTCACCATTAAAGACAAAGTCCCGACTAGATTGCGTTACTCTATAGATGGTGCGCATAATTCGCTTACTGGTGAATTTGTCAATTTTTATAAATTTAATATTAACGGGGGTCGTCAATCCGGGGGAACTTAAAACAAATCGAACCCGATTATACCCGGAATTCTCGGTTACTAATTTACGTATAACTTCGTCGAGAATTTTTCGAAAAATTCGAAAAAAATCTCTCGTTGGGATGTCATCCAAATTTTTAAAAGCTATACGCAAATCGATTTGTTTACAGTGCCATTTGCGACTCGTTTTGTCAATCTGCCGCTCAATTGTGTAGTACCGGTTTACCTGCGCGTGTTCCTCCCTCTCACTACTCTCCGAGTCGCTACCGCTGCTGCTGCTCGAACTCATTTTTTGAATTTCTATCAGAAATAAAACAATTAGAAAAAACTTGGTTTGCAGATTTATTGTTAAATAGATACGTACTTTACTGGGGGGCTGCTGTTTAGCTTCCTCGTCCTGTTTGACGGCCTCCACCAGCTTGTGGAAGGCGTTAATCAATTTAACGCCTTCACTATTGTTTTTTTTTGAGGACTGTCTTTAGCCTCTTGTGGTCACACTCCCAGACCTTATCGGGCTGGGAGTTTTTGATGTCCGAGAATTTGTAGATTGCAAGATCCACGTAGAAATCCCCCTGGCGTGGGGGGACTTTGGTCTCGTAGTATTGACCGTCTTTTCGAAGGCGAAAAGAGCCTTCGATCCCGCTGGATCCGACAATATTTTTTGGAGTACCTCCTGTACAAAGCTATCGTCGTCGGAGTCGATAAGAACTTCCGGCGGCGATGGTCTTACAAATTGGGTTAATGCGCGGCGACCGCGACTAGGGCCTGGTCGATCCCCAGGAGAAGACGGCGGAGACTCAAGAAGTGATTGAGAGAGCGATTGCGATTCTTGATAGTGACTCATTGCTGGTAGTTCGATTGTGAAAATCTACTGCCGATGCTAAAGCTTTTATACCAAAATCTCAGGGCCATTTTTTTAGAATACAGGCCCAGATATGGTTTTTTTTATAAAACCACCTTATTTTACTTTTATTAAGTGTATCAACAAGCGATTTGTTAATTTAACCTTAAATGCATTTTTTATTGACGAGTTGATACTGGAGATTATGAAGGATATTAGCGTAGATACGCATATAAAAAACACCTCTATAGTTTAATATTAATATACGTTTATTCATATTTAAATCATGTTAAAAATAATTTCACTTCCTCCCAAAATAATTACTTTTAACCTTCATCAAAAAATTTTCCTATAAGGAAATCTTATACATATTATTCAAATCACGCCCAGACAGGCTCAAACAAACTTTGCATACCAATAAAAAACCTACCCCCTCGGCCTTCTGTCAAGGTAACTCCTTCTTAACCTTCGCGCATAAATTTTTAATATCACACGATCTTATTTGAATTATTTAAATCGTGACTAGACAAGTTTTGCATATAGAAAAATAAACCTAGACCTTGGAGAGATTTCTCATTCTATGAATATATACCTAATTAACTTTTTCCTTATTATCGAAAAAATAGTTTCTTAAGAATCTTGAAAGCTAGACACTATTAGATTTAACCTCCATAATTTACTATATAAGCCCCGTGTTTCAAGGTGAAAGTTATCAGTTGTTTAACTTCTGTTACTTAAACACCAATCCCAACCACTTTAAGATGTCTTTCTCTACCGCTCCTCGATTACCCGCCCTGTCGTTTGCCAAAATTCATCCGGCAGCGCTTACTCCTCGTCGGGCCACTCCCCAGTTGGCCGGACTGGACTTATATTGTCCAGTAGATACCGTGATTGAACCGCATGGTGTCAAAATCTTGTCGACCGGGTTAGCCGTTATGCTACCGGCGAACAGCTACGGTCGCATTGTCGGCCGTAGTAGCTTAACGGTCCAAGAGCTGTTTGTCGCCGAAGGGACTATAGGTATGTTTATAAGTTATTTTATAATGCCCAACAGTATAATATTTCTAAAGAATAACAATAGACGCCGACTATCGGGGCCCCCTGAAAGTGGTCATAGCCAACGTAGGGGAAACCCCCTACACTGTCCGGCGAGGCGATAGAGTTGCCCAATTAATAGTTACACCGGTGCTATTGTTAAGGCCGGTGGAAGCAGCGGTAAATAACTTTAGTTTTTAATTTAGGATTCAGCGTGTAACACGTTTTATATATTGTTTCTAGAATCTAACCCCAACGCTTCGTGGGAGTGGGGGGTTTGGCTCGACTTGTGTCTAGTCATTTTTAAATGGTGGTGGGTTCTTTTGTAAATATCTTTGTTATTATTATACATGTCTTTTTGCTAGTTATTGTATATACTTTATGTTATTAAAAATTTTTATTTGTAAATTTGTATTTTATTTTCAGACTTATAATTATATGCTTATTGTACTAGCTATTTAAATATCATTTACTATTGGAACCCTCCCAATATGCTGTGCCGCATTTTCTTTTTTGTTTACGGGTTCATAGTTAACGTTTCATTAACTCTTTACGAAATCGAGCCCATTACTAGCAGGCCAGCGATGAATATAGTTTAAGTTTTGGTTTGAGTTAAGAAGATGACGTCATGGGGTTTGAAAATAGCCTGTAAGAGCTCGGGCCAGTCCGGACTTGTCTGAAAACTTTGGTTTGAAACCAATCTAGGGTTGGAAGTTTGGTTGGAGTTGGTTGGATGGCGGCCATCTTGGGGTGGCGGCCATCTTGGATCCATGGCTATCTGAGTGGCTATCACTACTACTACTCCAGATAGACATGGATCCAAGATGGCCGCCACCCCAAGATGGCCGTCATCCACCCAACTCCAACCAAACTTCCAACCCTAGATTGGTTTCAAACCAAAGTTTTCAGACCGGACTGGCCCGAGCTCTTACAGGCTATTTTCAAACCCCATGACATCATCTTCTTAACTCAAACCATAACTTAAACTATATTCATCGCTGGCCTACTAGTAAGGGGCTCGATTTCGTAAAGAGTTAATGAAACGTTAACTATGAACCCGTAAACAAAAAAAGAAAATGCGGCACAGCATATTGGGAGGGTTCCAATAGTAAATGATATGTAAATAGCTAGTACAATAAGCCTATAATTATAAGTCTGAAAAGAAAATACAAATTTACAAATAAAATTTTTTAATAACATAAAGTATGTACAATAACTAGCAAAAAGACATGTATAATAATAACAAAGATATTTACAAAAGAACCCACCACCATTAAAAAATGACTAGACACCAGTCGAGCCAAACCCCCCACTCCCACGAAGCGTTGGGGTTAGATTCTAGAAACAACATATAAAACGTGTTACACGCTGAATCCTAAATTAAAAACTAAAGTTATTTACCGCTGCTTCCACCGGCCTTAACAATAGCACCGGTGTAACTATTAATTGGGCAACTCTATCGCCCCGCCGGACAGTGTAGGGGGTTTCCCCTACGTTGGCTATGACCACTTTCAGGGAGCCCCGATAGTCGGCGTCTATTGTTATTCTTTAGAAATATTATACTGTTGGGCATTATAAAATAACTAATAAACATACCTATAGTCCCTTCGGCGACAAACAGCCCTTGGACCGTTAAGCTACTACGGCCGACAATGCGACCGTAGCTGTTCGCCGGTAGCATAACGGCTAACCCGGTCGACAAGATTTTGACACCATGCGGTTCAATCACGGTATATACTGGACAATATAAGTCCAGTCCGGCCGACTGGGGAGTGGCCCGACGAGGAGTAAGCGCTGCCGGATGAATTTTGACAAACGACAGGGCGGGTAATCGAGGAGCGGTAGAGAAAGACATCTTAAAGTGGTTGGAATTGGTGTTTAAGTAACAGAAGTTAAACAACTGATAACTTTCACCTTGAAACACGGGGCTTATATAGTAAATTATGGAGGTTAAATCTAATAGTGTCTAGCTTTCAAGATTCTTAAGAAACTATTTTTTCGATAATAAGGAAAAAGTTAATTAGGTATATATTCATAGAATGAGAAATCTCTCCAAGGTCTAGGTTTATTTTTCTATATGCAAAACTTGTCTAGTCACGATTTAAATAATTCAAATAAGATCGTGTGATATTAAAAATTTATGCGCGAAGGTTAAGAAGGAGTTACCTTGACAGAAGGCCGAGGGGGTAGGTTTTTTATTGGTATGCAAAGTTTGTTTGAGCCTGTCTGGGCGTGATTTGAATAATATATTTTGAATAATATGTATAAGATTTCCTTATAGGAAAATTTTTTGATGAAGGTTAAAAGTAATTATTTTGGGAGGAAGTGAAATTATTTTTAACATGATTTAAATATGAATAAACGTATATTAATATTAAACTATAGAGGTGTTTTTTATATGCGTATCTACGCTAATATCCTTCATAATCTCCAGTATCAACTCGTCAATAAAAAATGCATTTAAGGTTAAATTAACAAATCGCTTGTTGATACACTTAATAAAAGTAAAATAAGGTGGTTTTATAAAAAAAACCATATCTGGGCCTGTATTCTAAAAAAATGGCCCTGAGATTTTGGTATAAAAGCTTTAGCATCGGCAGTAGATTTTCACAATCGAACTACCAGCAATGAGTCACTATCAAGAATCGCAATCGCTCTCTCAATCACTTCTCGAGTCTCCGCCGTCTTCTCCTGGGGGTCGACCAGGCCCTAGTCGCGGTCGCCGCGCATTAACCCAATTTGTAAGACCATCGCCGCCGGTTATAAAGGTAATTTAGATGAGAAATAATACGTCTTGAATCAATATGAACCTTTTTTTAATGTATACATTTGCATGTCAAAATACAATGATTAAAATGATAAAACTATATTTTTATAAATAATTTATTATAAAACTAATATATTTTAATCAATAACAAAAAAAATAATATATTAAATAACTAAAAAAATTAACATAGAAAAAATAAAATATTAAATAACTAAAAGTTAACATAGAAAAATAGAATATTAAATAACTAAAAAAAATAACATAGAAAAAATAAAATATTAAATTAATCAAAAATAAAAACAACAGCATCCTTGTGTTGAGACTTAACCTAAATATTATGCAGAAACATTCAGTCAAAAATTTACACTTTTTAAAACGAATAATAGTACCAATTGAGAATTACCTGTCAATCACATGACCACTCGTAACAGGGGCATATGTCTTTTACACGGTACTTATATTCACCGCAAAGTGAACAAAAGTTCCGTGTGCCGAGCAGATGCCGCTGGTCGCTACGCGTAGCAAAACTGATATATTGTTTACATTGCACGAGAACGCATTTCCTAAAACAATTACAGTCGCGCATCGTGCAATAGTAATTTAATTGGCCATAGTCGGGCATATCCTTTAATGTCCCTTCGCAATGTGGGCAATAAAGATGCCCGTTACGGGGCATAAGGGCAGAGCCTTGCTTCTTAATAACGTCTACAAATCTCTCGACGCTGGCCCTAAATTATCACCAAAGTTTTAAAAAGAAATACATACAAATATATTTATATCAAATATATTACTTACATTTTTTTTTGGAGAATAAAAGAGCTTCAAAGATGGATTAGAATTTCTAATAAAAAAAATTTCACCACAATTGTATTATCGCAACTACTTTCTGTACTATTTAAACTGGAACTTATATATAATTACGCAAAGTTAATTATAACCCTATTCTAATATACTACAGAATAGCCTTAATATTAAAAAACATATAATTCGGGTAATTAGCAAAACTAAGGACCAGTTTGATATTGTAATTCTTGAGCTCACTGTTTGTCTTTATCCTCGGCCGTTTTAAATCTTCACCGTCGCTTGACCATTCAATTATTTTAAATCAACGTTACTAAAAAGGGTAACGCGTCGCTGTCGATTAGTCCTTGCATAATGTCTGATAATGTTAAACACCAGGTGGTATTGCAATATAGGCGAGCTACGCCCGCTATATACATGGCTTTCTTTAAATACCATCTAGCTAGGGACTGTCGAAAGTGAGTCTTTTCTTTAGGGCACGGTCTATTTATCCTCGTGAGTTGCAGCAAGCATAGTTTAAAACACATGTCTAAGACACGTCTATAGAACGTTTCTTCGTGAAAACAATATCCCCCGTAATACCAATAACGCGCCGCACATTTCACCGAAGCGTGATGTATGGGCCCGTACGGACACTCTATTTTACAAAAGGTTTGCGGAGGAACTATCCACGCTGTAAATCTACTCATTCGGACCGAGCTATTGTTTTGGGGGTTGTTAATAGTCGTAAAAAATTGGGTTACGCTGACAAAAACGCGAGCTTGGAAAAGGTATTTAGAAATGAGCCGCAATGCAAACTGGACATGGGGTTTTTCCAGGATTCTGTGTTGGCGAAATAGTCTCAACCAGCATAAATCCTCCAGAGCATTGAAGGTATAATCAACTGCCATATCGTATTGTATTTCGTAGCTTTCTATTCTATTGCGTTCTTTTCGCTCCTGTATGCAAAATGGGTTTGAAAACCAAAATTTGTTCGCGTTGGGGCTGAACCACCAGCTAGTAAAGATACCATCGTTTTCGACTTTAAAAAACATATGGTCCGTGTAATTGGAACAACCTCTAACGAGAGCGTGGAGTAAATTCGCGTCAGGTCTATAATGGTGATTATAGACGTCTTGAATCGTAAACACTAAGAAAGAAGCATTGTATGTCCCTGTCATTTTACGCCAAATGTTCCTTTTCTGCGCGTCCGTTAAAGTATTTTTATCCCAAACATCTCTAAATAAATCATCCCAAGTAAAATCCTTTAAATCAGGATTGTCATAGAGCTTTCTATTCACCCTCCATATCATAGAACGACCGCAAGGAATTAAACTAGACATTACTTACAAGTGTTTAAGAGCTTGTAAAGCGACAGAAAGCGTCTAGAAAATTTTCGAATGAAGAAATCCGACCCGCTTCCAATAAAATATTTTCCTCAAAACAAGGAAGGTTTTAAGTCGTCATCCTTGAAACATCTACGTGAATAGTTAATTAAACCCGACCCGTTTCCAATAAAATATTTTCATCAAAACAAGGAAAGTTTTAAGTCGTCAACCTTGAAACATCTACGTGATATTCTAGAATATAAGAGTCGTGTTTTAAAGAGAGAGTTACCATGTAACTTTAAACCATTCTTAGGTCTTTTGTAACGAGGTAAACGCGTACGGAAATATTTCACTCCTCCCTCTCAAGGTTATTTGCGAGTCTTTCGCCGCTAAGAGAGAGAGAGAGAGAGAAAGTAAATTACGCGGAAAAAACTGGCTTTTTGCAGTGGGAAAAAAAGAAAATCAAGGTGAGTACAAGACTAGACGTAAAAAAAGGGTGGGGTGACCTAATTTCTTGCCGGTATATATACTGGCTTTTTAAATGTTAACAATTTAAACTCTTTGAAACCCTGAATGCGTCTCTCTCTTTACAATCGGTGAGTAACGGGGTAGAATCTCTTATTTTTAGCGCGCAAGTTAAGGAAATATATTTAGACTTAGCAATATATATTTGTGAAAAAAATTTCTTGAATATTTAAGATGAATTCGACGGCCGCGCATTACGATCTTGTTGACTGTACTTTAACGCCATTGTTAACCCGTAAAAAGCGATAAAGAGGGGCTCGTCACTCCTAAAATTATGGATTCGCAGCCAAATGTTTTCTATATTAAAAGTTTTCAAAAAAACAGGGATTATTTGATGGCAAAGTTTCGAATCATGACTCGGTATGTACAGCCACTTGGTACGTACCAGAATTTAGCTAATTTCTTCTTTTTGTTGCAGCCCGCATTTTGAGGATTATTAATATTTTGTCAAGATGCGGCTCGGATTTTTTTCTCCGGGAATTACGCGGGCCCCCAATGGGTTATCATTTACCTTTAATCTATGAGTTTCAATAGGCAAGGAAGCGAGTTTCTTGCCACATAATGAGGTGTTTCTGTAAAAGCTTTACAGGAAATCTTTTTATATGCGACAAAAAACCCGCTTGTTTACTTGTCGAGATTCATAAACCAGGGGGCCCAATGAGGGTTCTTTGGTGGTTCTCGTAAAGTAATTAAGGAATGCTAAAATTACTATTTACGGGGGGATCCTGCTCTGCCTTACGCATTCTTGATGCAGATTAAATGTTTTGAGTTTTCGGAATGTGGAGCAGGATCTTCCCTTAAAGATCGTACTAATTGGCTAATATTTGAGTTTCGCCTGACAAAAGGATGAAAATATTAGTTTCCCCGTCCTATTTGTCGTTGTTAAAGCTAAAAAAATGTATAAAGATTTATTCTGTATCTAGTTTAAAACTCTAGTCTCGTTAAAATTGGTAAAACGCTTCCGGAAATATCTCTTACTGAAGCCGGAAAGAATGACCTTCTTTTTTTAGAATCTCTTTTTTTTTTGCCCCCTGGCTATATTGAGACGAATAAAACTCGCGCAAATCCAAATTTCTCTCTCTCTTAACGGCTAAATGGAAAATTTAGGTATTTAGAAATGAATTCTTTTGTATAAATATATGGATACTTTAAGAATAACGCCTTTGTTTGGCTACTCATTTGTTTATTTTGTATTAAATTTGTGTACAAGACGTAAGAGTAAATATCTTTTGTCTTTTAAAATGTGTGTCTGTTTTTTCATTAACTTTTGAATTAGAAGGAAACAAAGTTGATTTGTTTCAAAATCAAGTTTTTTTTGCCGGCGAATAATAAAAGGCCATAAATTGCTGGCGGGAAAATTTAAACAGCGACGGTCTGTACGTGTTCGAGTTAAGGCAAACGTAGTTAAATTGGTTACCCGTATTAATGGCGTAGTCAGGGTAAATAGTCCAATCTACGTAAAACAGTAACACCCTGTATACAAATCCAGGTTAATCCGCGCTTGTTTATTTGTCCACCGGGATTCGAACCCGCTACCTTTTCGTTTACCGCATGAGAAAACCTTACTGTTCGTCAACTAACCACTGACAACGTTTATTTTCGCTAAACCAACGAGGACACCCTAGTTAAAACATCATCCTTGGAACATCTACATGGTTAAGTAATCAAACGGTAGCAGTTACATAAGTAATCCACCCATTATTAGTCCAATCAAAGGGGGGTAAATCTATACTTGGACGAAACTTGGTTGGACCAGACATAATTGGGTTTGTTTTGACTAGTTCGGAAACCCTTCAATGGGTGACATCTATTTAAAGTATAGTTTAAGGCATAAAATAACAGGGTGAAAGGCAGGGATTGAACTTGTTTCGGGTTTTTTTTTCTTGGGCTACAACCTCTACATCGATAAGCCTAGACTAATCCGGGCTAGTTTCGATTTGTTCAATGGGTAAATTCCCTTAATAGTTACTAAAATAGCCCGCTAGAAGCCATGGCTCGTATAATTATATAATTAATATATTTTAGTTTTGGTTTGAGTCTGATTCTGGAGGATGACGTCATAGTCACCCAGGTTGAAAGCACCCTCTACGACTAGGGCTGGTCCGGACTTGTTTTAATTGATTATATGGGTAAATTACCTTATTAGTTACTAAAATAATCCGCTAGAAGGAGGGGCTGGTTGTAAGTTTTTTAAATTTGGTACCCTTTACTAGTAGGGCTGGTTCGAACTTGTTCATGACCATTGAACGGGTCACAGCTATTAATGGTTACTAAAATAGTCCGCTAGAAGGCGGGGCTGGAGAGAAGTTTTTTAAATATGGCGCCAATAATTTCATATTAGTTTGAGTTGGAAGGATGACGTCATGGATGCCCAGGTTGAAAGCAGCTTTACAAGTAGGGCTGGTAGTCCGAGCTTATTTGGAGGGTTATTAAATAGGTCATTTCCCCTTAATAACACGCTGGAAGGTAAGACTGGAGGTAAGCTTTTTTAAAGTCCGGGCTGGTTTGGGTTTATTAAAGGGGTACCGCCCATTACTAGCACCCTAGCAGGCAGGGTAAGATTGGGGGATGACGCCAAGGTTGAATATAGCTTGTTTTTGTTTTGATTAAGAAGATGACGTCATGGGTGTTGAAAATAACACAAGGTAGGAACTCGTGGTAGTCTGGAGCTATTAAAAGGGGGGTAAAACCCCCTTAATAGCATGGTGGAAGGCAGGGTAAGTCAGGTAGGATTTTTTTTATGGCCCAATCTTTGGTTGGAGGGCTAATCCGGGCTTGTTTGGGGAAAAATGGGTTAAACACCCCCGTTAATATTCATCGACGGCGATATAGCACGGTGGAAGGCAGGGAATGTCAGGTAATATTTTCTCATACAATAACGTAATCTTTGGTCTTAAATTTAAACGGGGATCTTGCAAAAAGAACTACACCCTCCGAGGGCTAAGCCGAGCTTGTTTTGGGGGAAAAAAATGGGTAAAACCCCTCTAAAGAGTCATAGCATGCTGGAAGGTAGGGTTGGTCAGGTAGGAGTTCAGCTTAATCTTTGTTTGGAAGTTTGGTGGATGATGTTCTGGCCGCCATCTTGGGGTGGCGGCCATCTTGGAATTAACTCTTTACGAAATCGAGCCCCTTACTAGCAGGCCAGCGATGAATATAGTTTAAGTTTTGGTTTGAGTTAAGAAGATGACGTCATGGGGTTTGAAAATAGCCTGTAAGAGCTCGGGCCAGTCCGGACTTGTCTGAAAACTTTGGTTTGAAACCAATCTAGGGTTGGAAGTTTGGTTGGAGTTGGGTGGATGGCGGCCATCTTGGGGTGGCGGCCACCTTGGATCCATGTCTATCTGGGTAGCTATCACTACTCGCAATCACTTACACAAAAAAATTCCACGGGATTGCTCTTACATTCAGCCTCTTCAAGAACAATGGAAACCATTTCACTTCCACCACTTTAACTTTTGATAGGCCTAACATTTAAATTTTTTGGCAAATAATTTGTTTTTAGAGGTGTAATTTTTCTTATTCCGTGTACGACCCCGAGGTGAAAAGATGACATCTACCTGAGGTGGAATTGAACCATCAACCTCTGGGTTACCGTCCCACACCAAAACAAACTTAGTTACCGAGGTCTACGACCTCAAAGTAATTCACTTAGGCGTTATTTCAAAGCACTCATGGTTGGAACGATCGGTGGCTTTTCCGTAATTTGACGGATGGCATAGGAATAACATCATCCGCAACCGGGAATTAGATTGGTAGAGTTAACACTGTCAACTATAAATTCAACTTTAATGACATTTTCTTACTGCCTTTTTTTCCTTCTTTGCCTGTGTTTCACAGGGTCAAATTTCTAGGACTGGAGTGATTTCTTTTTGTAAACGACACATTGTGTTGTTGGACAACCCTGTTTCTATATTCAATATTATCGGCTTGAATAGTTAGGTTCTCTAGACCATCCAAACTTTTTCCCCATTAAAGATACCAATTTTTTCAATGGGTTCTTGAGCTTTTGAGAATGAGGGCTCAAAGTGTTTTGGAGTGGTTAGCTTTGCTAGACCATCAACGATGCTATTTGTATCCAGCTTTCACTGAGGCCAAGTTTTGGCATTGGAGGGGTTAGCTTTGCTAAACCACCCATAGTCACTGAAACCTGAATGGTCAAGAAATTCAGGTATTTTTGTTTGTTTAGTAACAAACCCTGAAAATTAAAAAACTGAATTAGAATGAAAAATTATTAGAAAAATAATTTGAAATAGCAATCACTATAATTATTCAATGACCGAGAATTTTAAACCCATTTATCTCAGTTCTAGCCCCCTCCCCCCGGGTCATGTGGTCCCTTCTACCTACTAAGTTTACTACAAACGAAACCTACGGTAACCAAACTAAACTAAGAAATCATACCGGCTTAACCATTTTCGCCGGTCCTAGACTAATTTACTAAATTCCTAGGGAAAGGCCCTTTGCAGCCCCGTAACATAAGCCTTGCCAATCGCGATTACCATTTTTAGTTAATTCATAATTAGACATGGCAATTCATATCTTGTAAAGAGAACTGTAATAAGAGGGTAACAATTCTGAGGGTAATGCAATTAACCTTTCTTCATCCTTAAAGATATTGCCTAATTTTTTAAAACTTCATTTAAAGCTTTAAAAGTACGAGAACACAGCAACGCGAAATAGAAAAAGAAGTTCAAGACAAAATATCGAAATCCACACACCATTGACAACACCTTGCTTGTAGCCGTAAGCCCATAATCGATTTGGCTATGGTCAACTTTAGACGACACCAAGTGGAGTTCTCCATCTGTTTTTTTTAATATTTTAGGCTCTGTGGCTTGGTCGAGGCTAGAGCTTAAAAAGTCTTGGATTTTCGTTCGTGAAACTTCAAGTGGGCGTGGGCCGGAATCAGCGTCAAAATTGTGCTTAAACCTCAATTAATGACATGAGGCTGGATCTCTCGTGATTTTGGCATAATATTTTTTTTGCCAAAGCCCACTTCCATCACGCTTAGGCTGTGATCGAGTCGGTTTTGCTCGTGGATTTTGGCAATTGAAGGGTAGGTGGGTTATTACGAAAAGGCGGGTAGTTAAATTACGAAAAGGCGGGTAATTAAATAACTTTAATTTCTAATACACCATTTTCCTTCAATCCGGTGCGTGCTGCCTGACTGGCTAGTAGTGTATACTGTTCAGCTCCAAGATAAACCGCCGAAATTGTGATACCAAATGAAAAGTATTTGATATAATGAACGTTTAATTAATTGATTAAGAATTAATTAAATCATCGTATTGAGCGTCTTTTAATTAACGAATACTTCTAAAGTAAAAACAGGGAAGCCATTCGAAGCCTTGTGAGTTGTGTGTCAGGTAAAAGCCGACTCAAGTTATAAAGGCCCATGCATGGTGCCTCGGGAGTAGGGGACCGGACCTTTTATCGGTCGCCTATCCTCGGAGCTAGATGGCGGTTTCTATTGCATAAATATTTGAATGAATTTAAAGTTCGCGCCAAAGATATTTTGGCGCAAAAATGCATGTTACCTAAAATATCGGTTTTTACTAGCATAATTTATAAATTAAGAGGAAATACGACTAAATGATGATAAATAACATTTTTACCCTAGACATTAACGTATACCCTAACAAAAATTATAAAATCAAACTATTAAAAAGAATTATCATCTATCTTTGGTTTCGTTTTCCACAAACAGGAACTTCTTTAACAAAATAGGAACAATACATTATACTTTTTTTCATCAAAACGGTATTATGATCACAATGAAAAATATCACTCTTCTCCTTTAGTCTACATACCACTTACACTTTTAAAACTTTCCTAGATAATGGTTTCTTATTTAATATTTTGGGCTTTTCATTTGCATCAGTTGTCTGAATGGCATGGTTAGTCAAAAGTGACTTAATAAATTTTTTGAGCAAAATTTCGGGAAGAGAAGAGTTGCATGAACAGTGTAGCGGTTTCTTGAAATAAGGTAGTAATACTTCTGTGTACAATTCAAGTACATTTTTTCGAAGGAAAAGATAGAAAGATTTCAGTATGAAGTCAACTACCAAACTTAGCACTCCTATTAAAATTCTTGAAGGGTATTTAAGTCCCCCATTGTCCTATTATTTTGTCAGTGTATACAGAGGCGAATTTAAAGAGACTTGAATTAACTTATCGAAACAGTCGTAACATTCGGTATTTTCGTCAGCGACTCTTAAAATATAACCTCCAATTTGGGCCATACTGAGATTTTTAACAGCTATATTGCAGTTATCTGTATATCGGCAATGAAAATATTTGGTATTTTAGTCACACATTAGCACTAGACAGTCCACAGACACCTTTAGGCAATTTATTTAGCTCATAATTACCAGTTTGACTCAATTTATCTGTAAGTTGGCTTATTGCTGGGGTATGTAAGGGGTTGCCTACATCATTCCCGTCTGTATACCAGCTAAAAACCAAATCTCAAGATACCTTTAAATTTATACAATTTAAAAATTATGGAAGATTACAAATTAGTCGATTTATCAATTATAAGATATTTTCTGGCTTTATATAGTTGAATACCACAAATTTGTGGTCGTGACGTGGAACATACCCTAGAGAGGGTTAAGATGGTGATCAACGTAGATGAGTTTGTTAAATTTGGCATGACCAAATGAAGATTGATAAAAGTATATCCATTTCAGGGAAGGTTCTTAAATTTGGTGTAACTAACATAAGTATAATTGTTCTTGTTTTTCATCAAACACGTAAAGCCTCAAAAGTAGATTTCTCAAGAAATTTCATCTTAGAAATATTCAAAACGAGGTACATTTAAGTGTAAAAAATCATTTAAGCGATTTAATGCAGCGTTGTATAAATTATAGAATTATATTATATACATAAAACGTTCACACCCTAATCTCTAGGCTACTTACAAGTGATACGAACCAATAAAAAGTTTGCATGACAAATTTGTCTAACGCACATTAAAATGATCTTAGGAATGGAGGAAAGAAACAACCCGACAAATAAAGATGCGAAAGATTTTAAATGGTATTGGAACAGCAACTGGGGTCATATGAAGGCGAACTGCAGAGCAGTCTATAGTGAAGTGCAAAAACAAGTCATATGATTTTTTTAAACTGTTAAAGGGTATTACGTAAAACCAGTTTTAAAAACTGGGTATAATGCACATCATCAAAATCACTGTCAGTAATGTTTCAGGTTTACCGACAAATTAATATGCTAAGCACGTTCAATGTTACGAAAAGAGCAACTAGGGCCAAATGAATCAATGACAGGGTCCAAGTTCGGGACAAAGTTGTGCGCTCAACTCTGACGTAATTCCGGCGGTCTACAAAATAACAATTAAAATCCAGTCGTACCAACACGGTAAAAACATATTTACATACATGCCCCTCTACATCCCTAAAATTCGCAAAATTTGCGAGACATCCTAATCTAAAGTTGTACCATAATTGAAATTTTATAATTATTCTCTATTACATTAATCATTTCTTCAACGTTAAGATGGTTTGACCCAAACAAGCTTAAAAATGGGAATTGACCCATTATCTCCTTCATCGTCGTATTACATCCTCGTTCCGTTAAGCCTTGGTCCTTTCAAATAGCTATCGACGAAAGTTCAATGTAAGAATTTCTGAAAGATTATAATGATTATTTGAACTATATTTCTATCTACAATAGTAAAGATGATATATATATATATATATATATATATATATATATATATATATATATATATATATATATATATATATATATATATATATATATACCTGAACAATTGATTTAACATACTAATTCTAATTGAATTCACACATGAGTGCAATTTTTAAAACATTAACTTCATAAGTGCATCATAGGTTGATAAGATATGTCCCATGCGTTTGTCACTGGATATTGAGAGCTTGTCATGAAGTGACAATTTTGCCGTACGAGGCTCTTGATACAGAATGATGTATCGATTTAGTTTCTGTTAGGTTCATAAGCTTGAATATTTATAATTATATTCATATAATTGAGTTGGAAACGACGTGAATTGAAACAATTCCTGATCAAGATTTTAGAAGAATGAAAATAGATTTTTGTTTGTGGTTTCTGATCAAGGAATTCGATTTCTTGTCCTTCACTTCCACTACTGATCCAGTCAACAACATGAAGAGCAAGTAGAAAGGAACGCTGACGCTACTCTGGTTCAATTCAGTCGTGCTTTTCAGCGGTCTCTTCCACTTGACTTGTTCAATTGAGAAATGCTCCTCAAAATCCAGATATTTCGAAACTTGGTTCAAAGCTGTAATAAAAGACTCATCAGGAGCGTTAATCATATTACCATGAAATACGTACGGACCTAAGTTTTAGGTTTTCGTGCAATTACGGACTGCTTCTCAACCAAGCGGTGTTGAAAATGAAGTGCATGTAGTCTAAGCTTATCGCTTGCTCCGAAAAGTAAAGACCTCCGTTTTCCGCCAAGAAATTTTTACTCTCGAGATCAGAAGTCAGAAATTCTCCCATCGTCCAAGTCAGAAGGGAATTGGCTATTATGAGAGCTTTTTCCCCCGAAAAAATCGTACTGTATCCCTCAAGAACGAAGTATTCAGTACTAGACGTAAACAGTTTCTCCTGAACCTGCGCTTCAAGCCATTCCTTTACAACTGGGTCGTGGTCTGCCTATAGATACGCACCAATGGCTCAAAATAATGGAGGATTTACCACGGAAACGCCTTATTACCAAAACTTGAAGGTAGTCGAATGTTCCGCATTTTTCAGTTATTATAGTTTGAACTCCCGATCTGATCAAGTCCGAGAGAGTGTCGATGTAATTGAAGCTTTACATCGAGAACTCCGTCCGCAAGAAACAACCCAAGAAAAGCAGAATGAAAGTCACTCCGATCAGCCACGACGCAGCGAGCAGACGACAAGTTATGTGGGGCAAAACGGATGGAATCGGCTCAGTATGTAGTCTCCATCGGGATCGGGAACATGTAACAAGACTGCTCGTTCCCCCACGTCCAGGGAACACCTTTCCGTCGCAACCGCTGTAAAGGAGCCACGATGTCCGCAAGGTGAGGAATGAAACGCGCGTGCCAAGTGAGCATTCCCAGGAATGTGGACAATTCCGGCACGTTCCGAGGGGGTTGGAAAGCTCGAATTTCCTGTACCTTATCTTCATCAATTGCGATGCCGTGGTTGGATATTCTATAACCGAGGACCTTCACTTGGTCGCACGCGATACTGCATTTTGAGAGCTTCAGGGTTAGACCGGCTTTTCGTAACCGAGTTAAGAACGAATCGCCAACACATGTTCCTGCCAGGAGCGAGAGACGATGATAATGTCATCTAAATAGGCCGCAATCCCCAGATGACGACCATGCTTAAGGACTTTGTCCATTAATCTTTGGAATGTGGAGGGAGAATTTTTGAACCCAAACGGCATAACATATTGGAACTTGCCTTTATGGGTGATGAAGGCGGTGTATCTTGCACTCTTCGGGTCCATAGGGATTTCCCAGAATCCCGACCGAGGTCAAATTTTGAGATGTAAGCGGGCTTTTGGAAGGTGTCCAACATTTCATCAATTCTGGGTACAGGATAAGGGTTAGTCTCGGTAATCTGGTTCAAATCCTGCTGTTTAAGCAGAAACGACCCTCATTGCTATCCTTTTTAGGCACCAACACTACGGGCCTAGCAAAGGGACTATCCGATGGTGAGATGACACCTTGTGGCAGCATTTCTTCCAGCTGATCCTCGATGATTTTCTTGACTCTAGGGCTAGCTCGGTATGGTCTTTTCACAACGGCTTCGGACCCGGGGACCAACGTTTTCTTATGTTTGACCCAGGTAGTTCGTCCCGTCTTATCCGTCACTACCTCAGGGAAGGAGGATCTCAACAAAGTTATTAGTTCTGTTCGTTGATCGGGGGTGACTGACGGCCCAATGATGGTTTCTAGTTCCTCCGCTATGTTGAGAGGCATAACCGTTGGGGCCTAATAGGGGACATCCATTTCATGCATGGCCACCGATCTTCCAACTACTGTCAGAATCATCTTTCCCCAATCTACTATACTACCATTGTCGAGCAGCCAATTACTATGGGATATGGAAGATATTCTGCCACCTCAAAATTTGTCCTTTAGCTTTGTACCATCCTCCAAAGTCACGGGTAAGTGTATGGTGCCTACTAGGGTTACATCGGAGATGAAAACAGTGGCGGAGATATAATTCTTCAGGACCATTAAATGGTACAGACCCATATGACGTAAAGTGATTAAATTAATAAAACAGCAATTAGAATCTGAATCGAAAAACGCTATATTAGTAATATTGTTAATAATAATTATGCCAAAACTAGGGTTCTAAATCGGTAAATTACCATGGTAATTTACACGGTAATTTACCAGGGTAACTGTAATTTACGATTTTCTCGGGTAAATTACGAAAACGGTAATTACCAGGGTAATTACCGTGGTAATTTACGCTGGTAAAAATTACCACCGAATTTTCATTTCCTTCACTTGGAAAATGGTCTAAAAGCTCCATATTCTGCTCTACCCGTGCATGCCCACTTATTTCTTCCCATGAGACATGAGTAAGTCATAAAAGGTCGAATGGCAAGCGTGGGAAAATTTGATTAAGGTAATGATATTTGATTTTCTCGTCTATTCTTGTTGTCGAGTTCGTTTGCTTCAACTGGAAAGCTGTAGTTGTTAGAAATTTCTAGAGATGGGCCCATACCGATACAAATATCGGCACCGAAATTTGACTAAACCGATATATCGGTATCGGCCCTTCTCTGGAATTTTGTTCTAAAAACGTGAAATAGCAATAATTCGCTAAATTGGTAAGAAGAAGAAAGTGGATGTTGCTGTTCAAAAGTATTTTGAGCTGCAAACATCAAAACTTTGTGTTTAAATAATGTAAAATACTATTCTATAAAAAGAATAGCTGTGTTCAAGTGATATTTTTCATTATTTAGCTTAAAAAAGATCAAAATAATTTAATTTTTGAATTTTCGTAAATTACCATGACCGGTAATTTACGCGGTAAATTACGGCGTAATTTACCATTTTCCAAAATTACCGTAAATTTCGAACCCTAGCCAAAACCCCTGCTATTGGCTAAAATAACAGGAATCGGGTCTACCCCGGGGTTACGGAATCCTGTCACTACCGTCCCCGGTGTCCGTTTCCCGGAGACGAATGGGGAGGTCCGGATGGACCCGAAGGTGCTGATCTCGGTGGTGTCCCAGGAACAGTCCGACGGCCCCGTGGACTAAAAGTTATGAGGCCAGGGTTAATTTCTGTATTTATGCGACCCGGACTTCGTTCGCCCTGTCCACCGGTCTCTTGATTCTGCAGCCTTCCCCGATTACCAAACCTATTACGGGAACTCCGACCTCTAGGCCCCCGAGAGGAAGTGACATTCCCTGGTGTGGAAGTATCGGAATTCCATTGTACGGTTGGGTCCTGATACACCTCAGAAGGGGGATCATCCAGACTTTGGAAGGGTCCTCGCGTTGTATCCACCTGGAAATGGACCCTCCTAGAGGGTGCGCGGTAGTGTACTGATGTGGATTCTCGGGCCATAATGCGCCGTGCCTCATTCTCGAAGACTTCCAGAGAATGGCACCAAGCGGGAGAGATGGAAGACTGGTATTTGGATTTCATGTTGGATAACACTATCCGTAACACGTCCTCCATAGGGTAGGGGTCTCGTAAGGCCCTATTTAACTTCAGGATCCTCAACTCAAAATCTAATAGGCTCTCCCCGGTCCCTGCTTCTCTTGGTTGAGTATAGTCCGAAGAGTGCGTTCCCGATCGGAAGATAGCAAGTTTACTTTAAAGGCCTGGTCAAAACAATCCCATTGGAAATTAAACGGACCCTCCCGATTCTTAAACTCATCAAACCATACGGAGGCCCTCTCCGCTAGAGATTGTGACAACAAGTATAATAGATCCTCCATTGTAGTCCGCTTTAGCCGGATATAGCCTTCAAGATCCTCCAAACACTTTTTGGGATTTTACTCATCTCGTCCCGAGAATTGGGATAGGTTCATTTTATAAGTCCCCGGATGCGAGGTAGGAAATATAGGCAAGGACGACCCTAAAAAACTCCCAGAGGGTAGAGAGTTCGGAATGATGCCACAAGGGGTGGAGGTAGCACACCCAGTGTTCCCACATCCTATACCTGTTTGTGATCGGGATTCAGAATCTGGTGCCAGAACTCCTGTTCCATCGTAACTGCGAACCAGCCGGTCAGGGTCCCAATGTACATGTCGTTGAGCCGATGATTCGGTACTCAAGCGTTGAGCACCCGTGGACGAGTCACACGAAGTAGAGCTATACCTGGGAATCGAACCCCCAAAAACCTCGGCCGAGACAGGACATTGGCTATCGGGCAACTCCTCAGTCTTGACGGCGACGGAAGCGGTCGTCAGGGTACCTTTCGTCTGAGAGACCAATAGGTGAAGTAAAGTGATTATTGTGTCCATGGCCAGAGGTGGTGACGTGGTTCTCGCTCCTACAGTTCCGACGGACCAGAAGCGGCGGTAGCCTGTTCCATTTGACTTGGAGGACCCGAACCAGGTACCAGCGTTGAAGGGACTGCAGTGGAAGACCATCCGAGAGGAGTGACGGTTGACCCTAAGGCCCCATATTGAGGTATGGGCGGCAACCCGGAACCAAAGGCCCATCTTCTATGGGTTCCGACCACATGAACGTTAAAACCGTTATAAACTTGGCGTATAACGAACACAATTAGACGGTAAATACCACGCCCTACGGACAATGTTACTTCAAGAATAAAATTAACAATAAACTCCAGGAACCGTAACAACTCACTAGTCGGTGCAAATGTAAGCAAGGAGGTTATGGCAATTCGTAGCCAAAGCCAGTGAAAAAGTAGCTTTGTCGTCAAAACAATAGTCTTATTATACAACGCAAATGAGGAAAAATCACACATTAGATTCAATACCCAAAGCAAAAATACGGGGATATCAAAAACACAACCAGTGAGCCATTGCCAGCCAATAGAGCCAAGGCGTTATCCATTGTGGTACAGGGTAATATATTACGTTACTAATATTAAAATTTTATACAAGATTAAAAGAACTTAACGCATTAAGTAAAAATGATATAAAAATGTTAAAGTTATAACTAAATAAACAATAAACAAAATATTACCCCGTGGCAACGTGGTTAGGCTTAGCTACAGTTCCCCTTATGGGCCACCATTATGTAACGTGCCAAACGTGTGGCGACACACTAGCCCAGGCTAAATTCAGGTTAGCCTTAAATCGTGCTTATACCATAAATACGGGACTTATCACTAAAAATTATAAAAAACAATGAAAAATTTACGATCAGTCTTCTTTATTAATTCATCACTCGTCCTTTTTCCAGGTAACTTCCAGAGTCTAACCTCCCGACTCGAATTCCTTTGTTGAACTCCCTACTCAGCCCCTAAAGCCGCCCTTTTATCCCCAAATTCTTGACTGGGGCGCCCCCTATTATGGAAGGGCACATTCTATCGTCTGCTCTAGGGTCTGCTACAATCGAACAAACACGAATTCTTTTGTGAACGAATACTCGCGCGCCATAGAACAGATGTCAGATTTTCGTTAATCAAACACAATTGCTTTATTGAAAAGCTTAGCTTGCGTCTTAGAACTAAGAACATTTTCAGTTTTCAACACTTGTTAAACGTTCAGTTTTTAACACTCGTTTTGCGTTCAGTTTTGAACACTCATTTTGCGTTCAGTTTTGAACACTCGTTTTGCGTTCAGTTTTGAACACTCGTTTTGCGTTCAGTTTTGAACACTCGTTTTGCGTTCAGTTTTGAACACTCGTTTAGTGTTCTGTATCGAACAAAACCCTGCGACTTCTACTTGTATCTGATACACTTACAAGACTGCGTTTCCACGTGGAAACGAGGGAACAGCCGAGCAATTTCGCACGAGTTACCTCAGAAACGATTTAGCAACGTTGTGGAAGGGGAAGGAGCGCAAAAGATTGTATTCACCTTGAGCATCTTCTTGAACAAACCATTGAAGTCCGAAATGGATAAGCATTTAGAAAAGTTGAAGAAAAATACGTGAAAACATCTTTTGTACAATTGACAAGATAATTTAAATTAACGTTTAAATATTAGAGATAAATTCCAAAAACACTGTATAACTAATATTTTTTAATTATGTTTAATATAGATATCTAGTAGCTTACTCAGCATTATCAAACGCTCAACGAGTCGGCATTCCAGAGAATTTAACCATCAACGAATTCCAAAAAGGAAAGTGAGACGAAGCGGAAAATATTTCCATAGTTATGGTACAAAAGCACAAAACGTGCAGCACAACATTAGGAACCTTGGCGATAGATTAGGTTATGAAACCTTTTTTAACTTGTAAGATATTTTGTTGTTAATCAAATTTATATTTTAACGACTAAAACGCTTCTTTGTTGAGATTATAATATATTTAACTTATAGATACCTCAAGTTTAGAGAACAAATGCCATTCAGTCAGAATTGTACAATTTTTTTTATTAACACCAAAGGCAACCCGAACAATGCTGCTAACGAAATAACAAGGTAATAATAAAAACATTTTTGATTTAAGATATTAGATTTTAACAAACAAAAATATTTGGAAGAACTTTTTATATTGTTAATGTATCTCATATTTTATTTTAAGCATACTAAAAAACTAATTACTATATTATAGATTTGAAGAACAAGCCATTCTACCGAAAACCACAGCAACGCAATCCCGATAAGCCATCTAGACTGCCATGACCAACAAAGACGTTTTGGAGCGATGGCGCATTCCGAATCGACCGCGGCGAAGCACTATCGCGTGTTGACCACAAAACACATTTCGGACAGAATAAACAAGTTGCGCAGTGTACAGCAAGGTATTTTCAATTATTAAACTAATTTAATATATATTAAAATATATACTCACTTCTGATATTTTTACAGAATCTGATATCAGTGTTGGCGCCAGTACCAGCACCAGCAGGGCCGTCGAGAGAGGGGGACAATTCGGTCCATTTTCCTGGGGCCCGAACCTCTTAGGATCCCGGCCGGGCCTCGACCTTTATTAATTCTAGTGTGTAATGGTTGTGAAAATATTAACTTAAAACTTAAAAAATGTTATCTTCAACTTGAGCTTAAACAATAAAAGGCAAAAATAGAAGAGTTGCAGTTCTTTAACTTGAGCCTTCCCTTAAAATGCTTTCAGTCCCTTATTTTCCCCGTTTCACTGAAAGTAAAATGTAAACGGAAGTTTTAAGTTTTTTCTCACGGGAATCTAGGTCATGGAAAAACTTCAGCATTTTTACAGTTGTTCCTTTGCTGTAGACGATCGGGCAGGCATAAATATTAATTAAGTACGTCATAAGCTTATAAGTCGTATACCAACAGCTTTCCGACTTCAAAGTTGATGGTTAAGGGTTAAGTCAAAGTAGTCTAATAATTTAACAACAGAGCAAGTAATACAGTGTAGGGGTGTGTCTGTTTGTTACCTCTCCGAGTGACGTATGTCAGGGAGAGGTTCTAATTTCGACGTGTCTGTCTGTGTGTCTGTCTGTCTGTTGTTATTGACTTACACCCCAGGGGACCGCGTTCGCTGTTTTCAAATCGGAGCAAACGTTTTCTCAAATTCCGGACCGCGTTTACAGTTCCCGGAAATTTGTATTCCACTTACCATAGCTATTATCCATTATCTGTCTAACACCACCATCCTCTGGCCATTTGTCCATCTCATATGGACACCAGTCTTTACCCACTGGCTTCTATAGTCCACCATCATTGGGGCTCTTTTTCAAGCCATATGGACACCAGTCTGTACACACTGGCTTCTACACACCACCATTTTCTGGAGTTTGTACATCCCACATGGAACACCAGTCTGTAAACACTGGCTTCTACACACCACCATCTTCTGGTCTTTGTCCATCCCACATGGACACCAGTCTGTAAACAATGGCTTCTAATCCCCACCATCTTCTGGTCTTTGTCCATCCCACATGGACACCAGTCTGTACACACTGGTTTCTACACACCAGCATCTTCTGGTCATTGTTTTTGTCCATCCCACATGGACACCAGTCTGCACACCTGGCTTCTACTCAATCATCCTTAAGGTTAAGATATACGCGGCGATCGGCTAGGGTTACGAGAAACGTCCGGCCTCCCTAAGGCGGGACTTCCACCAAAGGTTCACGCAATTGCGCTGTTCTTATCCATAGCTGCGATTCGAAACCATTATATACTACCTATTTGAGTAAGGCTAAGCAACCGGCGTATGCTTCATTTCAAACGCCAATATTAGTCAAGTCTCTCAAGAATGTTTAATTGTTCTTTTTTAAGACGATGTAACGTTCAATAAGGCGAATAACTAACGAAGAAAATATTAAATATTAATTAAATTTATTTTAATATTTAAGATAATCTTGTTTCTCAATTCAAAATTAATAGGGAAAGAGTTAAAAAGCAGTCTATGTTTTTGTCTGTGTGTGTCCGTCCGTTGTTACACTAGTGCCGCCAGTGCCGCAGTGCGCTGCGTTAGAAGTTCGTTTTGTCTTGATGTGTAAAGAAATCCTACAGAACCTTTATATTCCCTATTTTCATAATATAAAGTGAATATGTGGAAATATTTTTCGTAATTATGATGCATTTAGTACTTTTGTAGCTTTACAGCTCTGTTTGATTTTGATATTCCAAAGATTGTTTTAATATTATTATTTGAAATGGCTGTTAATATATTACTTAAGCTATACTACATCTGTATATAGAATAATCCTTGGTTTAGTAATTTCATGAAGCGAGCTAAGATCTAGACTCCGGCGGGTAATCTAGTATTACTCGAAATAGACTTAGAGAAATATAGAGTAAATAATGCTGCTGGCACATTGGACCGAATCCCATTAGACCAAATATCCCATTGAATCGAATCCCGCGGGACCGAATATAGCCAAAATGTGCGGGTTTATTATCTTAAAATTTTCATTGCTATTTAAAGATATATTTTTAACGCCGTATTTTAAAACCGAATTAAAAATTACCTCTTTTGGTTTAAAGAAAATACCCTTGTCCTTAAGCTTGCGTCTATCAATAAACTTTCCTATATAAATAATTATACTGTGATGGTCAAATCCCAAGTTTAAAAGGATGCCTCTATTGTAGCCGAGCCGAATCAAAGCCAACCTGAAATGACCAGTAAAACAATCAATATTTTGGAAAAGGCATATATTTATTGTTCAAGGAACTTAATAAATTCAGCGTTAATTGCTTCAGAATCTTTATAAAAATAATTTGTTGGAAAAGGCCCGCTTTTATTATGCAAGAACCTCAATGAAAATAAAAATATTATGGAAAATCGGTTATCCTACAACTTCCAATCCAAACCTAACCAGGGACCCTATTCTCTAACTGCATTTGGATCGTTCCTAATCCAAATGATTTGGATTTGGGGTCGATTCATCCCCAAATGACACTAATCGGTATTCTGTAACTCCAAATCCCTTTTCATTTGGTTCAAACCCTATCCAAACATTTGGCAAGCCAAATGGCTGGCCAAATCATCATTTGGATAGCTCTTTTCCCCATTTTCACCCCGTTTGTGGCCGCCATTTGTTTTAAGTGGAAAAAAATTGAGAGTGGGTCCTTTTTCGTTGTAATTTTCATATTTTTTGAGGATTTGCTCATGGATGGATTTTAAATATAATATAAAGTAGGTTTCAAGCTTTAATATAAGCCTAATATCATAATTTTCCACCTTTTTATTGTCCCAAATCTATTTCTAAACTTGGCCCTTCTTTAAGGCGGTGAAATTGCGCTAAGCCTTGGCTTACCGTTAATTTTTGCCATTTAAATGTTTGCCTCTCTTTGCCCGTTACTTCGCCTTCTCTTATCGTCGTATTTTTAAAGTTTAGACTTTGAAAGTAGTGCTTTGTTTTCTTAAATTTAACTTAATTGTATAACATTTCAATATTATAATTGCGTTAAACGTCGGTATTTACGAATTCAAGGAACGCGCCTTGCATTTGAATTTCGTTCCTTCGAAACCACCCCCTTTAAGGGGCCGGACTCCGAAGGATTTTTCTTTATCGCCGTCTGTCAGCCCCGAAAACAGCTGTAGTGAATAATGTCTTTTACTAAAAATGTATGCGGTCAGTGTGTTGTTTTTGCATTTTAATGCTTCTAATCGTGGTACGCGTCGAGGTTTACGAATCCAACGTGTGTTGCGAAATGAAAATCAAGGGTGGATACTATATGATCTATGCTTTAAAAGGAATTTGACGGCGAAAGTCAAGCAAAACGGTATTAGGCCTTGCCAAAAGTTGACAGCTATAGTAAGCCTTCCTCAGATAATCACGTGTCAATGATATAAGAAATTGACCCTCGGATATCCTGTGACTAGGAGATGGTTATAAAGTTACTAACTCTCGATTTTGGAGGTAGATACAGTCTAGTGACACGATTTAATCTTATAAACAGACTACCATCATAAGCCCATATCGTAAATTAACCGATGTTGATATCAAAGCTTAATAATTTTTTTTAACTCCATGAATCTTAAATATCAACATCAAAAATTATCTACTGAAAGAGATATCTACTTATATTCCATTCAAATTTCTCGCAACATTTCAATTTAACGAATAGAAATGTGCAAATGAAGTTCAAACCGATTAATTGGGAAAATTGCTATATTGGTCACCGTTACCGATCACAGATAGATTTGCGTCCTTCAGTAGTGTTTATTATGCTTGTAAAATGGTAAGCGAAATCTGTGATTAAAGTTTAAAATAGACATGAGCAAAAAGGGCTTTATTCATATCAACTCGATTACCGAATATCTAAATTTGACTAAAATTAACAAAATATTCTCTTCATGATTAAAAATCTTGTTTGAAGCAGCAAGCCATCTAACCCTTATTTACCTTATTTTGAAAAAAAATAGGTTGATACCTCTTTCAGTAGATGATTGATTGATATTTCAGTTTCATTGAGTTTAAAAAAAATTGATTCCACCCTTGGTTAATTTACAATATTGACCAATCGACAATCACAAATTTTAATAACTAAATTACAAAAACCGGTTCAAAACTTTATTAGTTTTGAAACAATTAAATTCTAATATTAAACAAATGTACTAGTTAATTCCTCGTTGGTAATTAATTTATTGCCTTAGTGAAATTAACGCTGAATTTTATATACACAAAATAAATAATAAATTAGCTTCAAAAATTCAAATGTAAAAATGTGTGCATTATTTCCTAATTAATAAAAGATATCCACCTATTTTTCATTCAAATTAATTTCCCACTTAATATTAATTAGGCCTAATGAGCTTAAACTATCAAATTAAGAGGTTTCTTAATTTTAAAAAATTAATACAATCTAACATGCAAAAACCCAAGGCTTAAAAACATTTTACTTTTATATTAAACGCTGCAAAAGAATTGACCAATAAACAGTAAGTAAAATTACGTAATGAAAGAGGAAGTGACGTACATTTGGTTTGGATAAAGGTTTGGCGGGAGATCCAAATGTCGATTTGGATTTGGGTTAGAGAATACGGTTTTAAGCGCCCTATCCAAATGGAGCCGATCCAAACGTTTAGATTTGGATCATCGTCCAAATTATTTAGATTTTTAGAGAATAGGCTCCCAAACCTAAAATAACCAAACATTACCAAACCTAACCAAACCAAACCAAACCTAACCTAACCTAACCAAACCTAACCTAACCTAACCAAACCTAACCTAACCTAATCTAACGAAACCTAACGAAACCTAACCAAACCTAACCTAACCTAACCTAACCTAACCTAATCTAACCTAATCTAACCTAATCTAACGAAACCTAACCTATCCTAACCTAACCAAAACCTAACCTAACCTAACCTAACGAAACCTAACTAAACCTAACCTAACGAAACCTAACTAAACCTAACCTAACCAAACCTAACCAAACCTAACCTAATCTAACCTAACCCAACCCACCCTAACCTTAACCCTCTAAAATGTTACCGTAATTTTAATAAAATTTACGCAAAATATTTCAAATACTCAAAGGCCATTATTGCAATAGTATTTTTTATTACTTTATAGTTTCCCACACTGTCTAACGTAACTGCAATTAAGTTCAAATGAAATTAATAATCAATTGCATGAAACTATTATTACGTAGTTTACTTTTTCTTTCGGGGAATCGATCCAAGGACTATCGCACGGTAGTCCGATACTCTTCCAATGCGCCACGGTGAGACGAAAGTTCCTATCGCTAAATTAACTTATATAGCCTTATAAGTAATAATAATATTCCTAATAAAAAATACCAATAGACAGAAACCGCACAAACGGCGGGATTTAAAATCATATTTCAGATAAAATCGGTCGATTGGGAATTCGGTCGAATGGGATTCGATCCAATGGGAGGACACCTAAATAATTGAGGCCTGAGGTGAAGTAAACTTTGGGTTTTGATTTTCGTGTCTGAAATGAAGAGACATAAACGGTTCAGAATGAGCCGAAAGTTAAATACACTCTTATATAATCAGGTTAAGATTTTATAATAGAAGAAAAGATCATGGTGTCAATTAGATTAGTAGTGCTAAGCTACAGAGTTTTTATTCTCTTTATGGTGCGCATTGACTATCAGTGCGTCTAGCTACAATTTAGCTTTGGTATTATTTAACGTTAACACTCATGTTGGCAAACTAAGAATATTGTTGAGGTGAGACGAGACGATAGTGTTTACACTGCTAACCAATTGTGAATGTAGCTCTCAGAATCATGGAGGAAAAAGGGGAGGAGTCGAAATCAGAGCTTATATTGCCGGAGAACCGTGATGCCTATAACTACAGGGGGTGTTAAAAAGGGGGTCGAAACCGGGTCTTTTTTGAGACGGCGTCACCGTTGTCATGACGACAATATTATACACATAATTTGGCGCCCTCTCTCTCCAAAAAAATGTTCTACACGCGTCCGATATTTTTGAAATTATATTTCCACGTGGGGGCACGTTTTACTGTGATAGGGAAATCATGTTTCACCCGTTCTTCATTCTCGCGTACGTACGTAATAACGGTAAACATTCAATTGAATAATAAATTATAATGGACCACACGTATTGCAAAATGAATTGTAAAAAGCCAACTAAGGCATTAGCATTAAGCCACCTTAAACATTTTTCTATGCTTGAAGTTGGCTTTGGAATTGGATAGGAGTTTATACTTAAACTCCTTTTCGACTTTTCATTGTTTATACATGTACGATACACGCAGTATTTCTTTCCATTTTAATATTCTCGTTGACTTAATGCGACTAATCTTGTGTAATTGAATTCTGTTGTAACTTGTCAAGTTGTCACACAGGTCGACCAGACGAAATCGTTCCGACTTCGGAAGGGCGCTACTAGCGTTATATTTGAGCTTTTACGTCATGACCAGCCGAAAAGACCCGGTTTGTTTCCCCTTTTTTGTCAGCCCCCCCCCCCCCCCACTCACGTAGGCATCGTGGTTAGCCGTTAAAATGTTTTTACAATTCCACTCCCTAACGCCTTTCTCTATGTCAGAATATAGGGTAAACAGCTGAAGCGTAGACTTCATTTCCTGTTCTTTTCCCCACTGACTGATTTCCATGTGTCAAGATTTATCCTTATTGGATGTAAAATGTCGTCTGCTTTACTGTATTTTCGCTATGCTTGGAATACTGCTTCAATATTTCGTAAATTGTTACTTCAAAAAAGAGAAATAATTCCATATCTAGGTAAATAACTTTGTAGTAGTAGACCTCTTGACTCGGAGAGGAAATATTTTGGTTTTCCCAACTTGTTGTTATTGACCTACACCCCAGGGGACCGCGTTTGCAGTTTTCAAATCGGAGCAAACGTTTTCCTAAATTCCGGACCGCATTTACAGTTCCCGGAAATTTGGAAAATTGTATTCCACTTACAATGGCTATTATCCATTGCCTGTCTAACAACACTATCCTCTGGCCATTTGTCCCTCTCATATGGACACCAGTCTGTACATACTGGCTTCTACACACCACCATCTTCTGGTCTTTCTCCATCCCACATGGACACCAGTCTGTAAACACTGGCTTCTAATCACCACTATCTTCTGGTCTTTGTTCATCCCACATGGACTCCTGTCTGTACACAATGACTTCTACACACCACCATCTTCTGGTCTTTGTCCATCCCACATGGACACCAGTCTGTAAACACTGGTTTCTACACACCACCCTCTTCTGGTCTTTGTCCATCCCACATGGACACCAGTCTGTCAACACTGGCTTCTATACACCACCATCTTCTGGTCTTTGTCCATCCCACATGGACACAAGTCTGTACATACTGGCTTCTACTCCATCATCATTAAGGCTAAGCCGTACGCGGCGATCGGTGATTCGAAACCTTTGTATACTACCTATTTCAGTAAGGCGAAGCAACAGGAGGATGCTTCATTTCAAACGTCAATATTAGTCAAGTCTCTCAAGAATGTTTAATTGTTCTTTTTTAAAACGATGTAACGTTCAACAAGGCAAATAACTAACGAAGAAAATATTTTATATTAATTATATTTATTTTATTATTTAAGATAATCTTTTTTTTTCAACTCAAAATTAATACGGAAAGAGTTAAAAAGCAGTCTATGTGTTTGTCTGTGTGTTTGTCTGTGTGTGTCCGTCCGTGCACAATAGTGCACCGCGTTAGCAGCTCGCCCTATGTTGATGCGTAAAGAAATCGTACAGAACCTTAATATTCCCTTTTTCCATAATATAAAGTAAATATGTGGAAATATTTTTCGTAAATACGATGCATTTAGTACTTTTGCAGCTTTAAAGCTCTGTTTCATTTTGATATTCGAAGGCTATTTTTTAATATTATTATTTGAAATGGCTGTTTATATAGTACTTTAACTATACTACATCTGTATATAGAATAATCCTTGCTTTAATTATTTCAAGAGGAAAGCCAAGGCTTGGGCTCAGGCTCTTTTGGGTAAATCAAGCAGTATCCGCAATAGGCTTAGTGAACCAAAGAGTAAATAATTCAGACCTGATGTGAAGTGAACTATGGGTTTTGATTCTCATGTCTGAATTGAAGGGACATAAACGATTCAGAGTAGGTCGAAAGTTTAATGCACGTTTAAATAATCAGGTTTAGCTGTTAAAATAGAAGAAAGCGTCACTGTGGCAATTAGATCAGTGAAAGGGCTAATCATAATCGGGTTATAGCTTCGAAGTTTTCATTCTTGTTATGGTACGCATTGACTTTCAGTGCGTCTAACCACATCGTTGAGGTGAAACGAGTCAATAGTGTTTATACTATGAACCAGTTGTGAATGTAGCTATGAGAATATAGGGTTAACAATTGAGACGTTGTAGTGTTCAAATAAGTCGGGATAATTATACACTTAAGATTTTTTCTACATTTAATAAATGTTGGTATAGTACATGATTCCGGATGGGAGTAACGCGGTTACGTTACCGTCCAGAGCAGGGGGGAGAGCGAGAGTGTCTTCCCGTCGGGAGGTAGGCTCGAGCCTTTTATTATTGAGGCTAGCGCCATCTATATCTTATATGGAATATAGTTTACATGTGTTAGATTTTAAGTTCGAGGTTCATAATAAGATAAACGCGAGAATTTAAAAGTTCAAAATAATACTCATAATATCCTTTAAAAATTTAGTTTTACATTTTTAAAGGGACTGTGGTTGTGCACTTAATGTAATAACGTTGTTAAACAAATTGTAACGTTATTATTTAAAAGGGCTTCAACTATTTTGAATTTGCACTACTCTAAGGAATCAACATTTGATTGTCTCAGAGTCAGGTTATCACTTGATTGTTAAATTTAGGCAATGACGTTTAAAGGTTTAGCCATGTCTGTTCCGGATAGGACGACTGGAGGTCTGGCTTGGTGTCTCTACTTCTTTCGCTGTAGATGGAGGTTCTGCTGAGGACTGTCTCTCTGGTGATGGGATTGGTACTTGTTGTACTATTGGTTCAGTCCCGCTGCTGGCAGTTAGAGATGGTGGTAACAAGAACAGAGGGCCCAAGAAAGCTTGAGCGTTGGGAGAGGGTGTTTCGCCGTCAGTCTGCACTGGTATCTTTCGAGAAAATCGGATCTGATTCTGGTGTCTGGTGATGCTGCCCCCTGAAACATCGATGCTATACATCATTTGGCCCTGGTGGGCGAGGATTGTGCCTGGGAACCATCTCGGGCCTTTTCCGAAATTTCTAGCAAGAACTGGGTCATCCAGCTGGAATTTCCTCGTATTCGGAGCAGAGGTTGGAGCCGTTAGAGTTTCCTGAGCGAACGAGAGTTTGTGTGGATGGAAAAGATCCAAACGGGTCAGAATTGTGCGGCCCCCAAACATGATGTCATACAGAGATTTTTCCTGGGCTGGAAAAGCATGTCGCCACAGTCGCGTTATCGGTTACCAAGGTTTCCATGATCCCGAATCTCGCAATGTGTGAGGTTAGGAACGTGGTAACTGCTTCTGTGCTCGTGGTACGAGTGACTTCAGCTTCAATCCATTTTGAATGAGCGTCTGAGAGAAGGAGAATAAATTTCCCGTCGATGGGACCAGCAAAATCTGCATGGGCACATTCCCATGGTCGTTGAGCGAGTTTCCAAGGGGTGAAGTGCGCAGCCGGCATTGGTGCCTCTTGTTGGCATGCGGTACAACCGTGGATTAGTGTTTCTAGATCCCTATCTATGTTGGGCCTCCATATTCTGGAGCGTGCCGTAGCTTTCATTTTTACGATACCCTGATGAGAGCTATGAAGTTCGAGTAACATAGCTTTGCGGTAGCAATGGGGGATAATCACTCTGTTTCCTAAGAGGATGATGTTATGAAAATTGAAAGCTCGTGACGTTTTCGGCGATATGGGAGGAAGGCTTGGCCAATTTTTCCGAGCGGCCAACCTTGACGCATGTGTTTGCGTTCTAGTGTTAGTTCTGGGTCAGATTGCGTGGAGTGGTCCAATTCTTGAATAGTCAATGGACCCGAAGTGAGAGTTCGCACCAAAAAAACGTATTCCGCAGGTGCAGGAGTATGTTCTGGCGTGAAGGGTAATGGCGAGCGACTGAGCGCGTCTGCGTTTTGGTGGTGTTTGCCTTTTTTATAACGAATCTCTTACGAATAGGCAGCGAGAAGAAGCGCCCAGCGCTGTAATCTGGCTGCGGCCAATTGAGGTACTTATTTGTTACCACCCAATAGCGTGACCAATGTCTGGTGGTCCGTGAGGAGGATCAATTTCTTACCGTAAAGGTAGTCTCTAAATTTCTTGACCCCAAGGCTTCTCTGTCCAATTGAGAGTAATTGCGTTCTGCTTGCGTTAGGCTTCGGGAAGCGAAAGAAATAGGGTATAGTACAGGAATTCTAAGGTTTGACCCGGAACAAATTAGAACGGTTACGAAAACTTCCATACTTATAGAATCGGATTCGCTCTTTAACGTCGTGAGGTCTCCCAATCTCGCAACCGTGGGGAAAATCCGCCCTCTTGGAAAATGGTCGCCAAAATGACTAAAACTCTACTTAACTTTGGATGTAATTAACGGATTGACTCTAAAAAAATATTATTGTGTAGCTTAGAACACTGCGCACGATTGTTGTTCTATGCATTTTTGGCGTTAATGAAACCGGAAGCTGGCAACCATGCATTAAAACAGGGCAAATCGATATATTTCGGGAAACACAAAGTTTCTGCGGAAAGTAATTAGAGATTTGTTTAAAATTTTCCTAATTTAATAGCAGGGGGCGAATTGTTATCTATAATACTTTTAAAGATGACTAAATATTATTACCATTTTGGAAAATGGTGATCAAAATTATAAAACGCTACCTAGCATACCCAGATAAGCTTTGAAATGAAGAAACGTTACATACAGTATTTGTTATTGTCATGGATTAACCTTAAAATACACCATTTTGTCAATAATTATAGATATAATTACAATCTTATATAGATTGATACTATTTTAAATTATATATTTTATTTAGTTTGGTTGTAAATAGTTTTAAACCGAGGGCTGTTCACACAGTGAAAGGCTGGGAAAACTTTTGTAATCTGATTAATCAAGCGAGGGTGCAAACATAATCACGACATTGACATGCCCCTCGTTTTAAACCATAAAAGTTTTTCGGTACTAGTTTAAAGCAGAGCGTTCATACATGTAGTATGAGGGGATTTTAGTGTATAATGATGAATCGTTCAAAGGTCAGTTTTGTTTACTTTCCGCCTCGAGTAAAATGACAAGCTCGAAAGTCTATGTCATAAAAAGGTCATAAAAAGTCTCAAAAAATGAGGATAAGACTCAGTTGAATGTTGAGGATTTCTAAAAGTCACTGCGCCTAATACGAGATGGAAGTCGTTTGTTTGATATGTAGTGCGGATTTCGGAAATAAGAAAACCGTGTTAGTTACAAAGGGTCTTTAAACTGTCATGCAAGTTTGAGGAGAAAAGATGGACTCCATGAGCGTCTTGAACACCTTACATCCATTCGTTTGCACGAGGCGTGCCAAAAACACTATACACGAGAGGAAAATATTGTGAAATACCTAAAAGATGGTAGTTCAACGTCAAAGGAACCAAATAAGGATAAATTAATGAGATACGAGGTTCATTCGTTCGATCTTAAAACAAACTGTTTGTTCTGTGGAAATATTGCAATCGCAGATGAAAAACATCCATCGAGAATTAAAGGTATTGTGCATTTGGTTGAAACAATGGAAATAAAATCAACACTGATTAGAAGATCGAAAGATAGAAATGATGAGTGGTCGCGGCTCGTACTAGTTAGACTTGAAAATGTCATAGATCTTGTAGCTGCTGAAGCACGCTACCATAAAACTTGTTATACCAAATTTTTAACGGAAAATGTTGAGAGAGAAATAAAATTGGTCGGGGAGTAGATGCTGATCGTCTTTGTGCCTACCTTGTTAGTAATAATGAGTGCCAGTATTCTTTGTCAGAATTAGAGAACCGTTTTAAGGAATTTTGTAATGAAGGAGTGGAACCTTACGGTTCGAAGTATTTAAAACAAAAACTCGTCCGTCATTATGGGAAACAAACTAAAATATCAGAACTTATCGGAAAAGACAACGTAATTAGTTTCAAAGATCAGGCGGATAAATTGATATCGAGTAGTTGGTATTCAAGCAAAAAATTGAATGAGCAAGACGAAAGAAGCTGCTGCGAAAATTATTAGAGAAGACATTCAAACTCGTGTTTACAATCTGGAAGAATATACGTTGGAAGAAGTTATACGAAACGGTTCAACTAACCTAATTCCAATAACTTTGGAATTATTTTTAAAAGAAGTGTCGGGAAAAAAAACGCTTCGAGATCAAACCACGTTAAGCTTAACAGCATCGGACACGCTATAGTAGCAGTTACAAGACCACGTTCTTTCATTTCAGCAGGAGTTCATAATAACCCGAAGTACGAAACAGGTTAAAAAGCCAGTAACAACAAAGTTTCGCCGTAAAGCTCAGCGGATTCATACACCGCTAACTCCCAAAGAAATAGTTACCCCATTTTTAGCGCCCACGCGCATTAACCTCCACACTTCCGGTTTGGCACTATTTTTATCTTGTGATTTTGGGAGCGAAAATGGCTCACGTCTGCTTCTGTCGGAGCGGTGTAAATTAAGCCTTGGCTAAGAAGTTGGCTTTTAGTTGGAGTTTCTAGTTTTCTACAAAACATATAAACGATCGTCAATGATGTTTTGTTGTGATATGTGTGAGTGAGAATTCCGTCGTTAAATTAAAAGGGTTTGGACAAATTTATTCGCAGTATCTTTAATATAAGAATTGCAAGTTTCAACGTGTTTCTACGTCCCCCATATCGCCATTTTCCTTTTCGACGGAGATCCCAGCCAACGGAAGTTTTGGAACGAAAACCAAGGAGCATAGATACCACTACGATATACTGTAAGGTTGTATGTCCATAATCAGGCTAATCCTTTCTATGCGCAACGACAGAATCTTGTTGTTCACGATTTTTACCATTAGCTCTATGGCCAGTTTCATACTTCCCCCGAGGGGGGGTTATTATGAACTCCTGATTTCAGCTATTCAGTTGGGCTTGGCTGTTCATCTTCACAAACAGATCGGGTCGCGTTACGTAATTGACGTGATATCTCATCTAGGTGTCTGTTCATCTTACACCGAAGTAACGAGATTTGAGAACAGTATTTTGGTGTCTAATGAGTCCCAAATTTCGGACGACTCTTTTAAACAATTTGTCCTTGACAACGCGGATGTTAATGTTTGAACACTCGACGGATTAGGAAGCTTTCTTTCCATGGGAGGCATAATGTGTGTAAAACCGTCCTCGGCTGTTAAGACCACTTTAAAAATGCCACGCACAGTACATGATATTGGTTCATTTGAAAACGTTAATCTCACGCCATACAAAAATCTAGTATATGCGGTCTCAGCAAAATTATTGCAACAACCATTTCGTACAGAGCTCGAAAAGGCCAAAATACTGGACTTCGTGTGGATTTGTGGATATATATTGAAACAATCAAGTCCTAGCCCAGAATGGAATGGTTACATGCAATTAAGTTCAAAGTGTGAAAACAATTACTCTACAAGCAAAGTAATCATACTGCCATTTATTAACTTCAATCCGTCGAACTTGACAACAATTTACACTTCCATTTTATTTGCCGTTGACCAGTGTCATCGATATAACCAGAAATCGTATGTAGTTATCTTTGATCAGCCACTTTACATTAGGCGAAAGAGATGGTTTTGGGGTTGCCCGAGAAATTATCATCGGTAATAGTTCGACTTGGGGGGTTCCACACCCCTATGTCATTTATGGGTGCTGTGGGCTATATAATGGCTGGTAGTGCACTGTAAAAAATAATGGTGTTCAAAGGGTTTATATAGGGTTTATGATTTTCTCAGCAACCACTAATGGTTTTACAGCAGTAAAAGGGTAACCATTACTGTTTTAAAACAACTTTGATAAACCATTTCTGGTTTATAATAAGAAATGCCGAGGATCTGTGAAAAAAATGGTTTCAATGTAGTCCCTTTGAAGATAACTCCGTGATGGTTTAAAAATGGTGCATGCAAAAAACAGCAAACCATTACGGGTTTGAAAGTGGTGCATAGAAAACAGCAAACCATTACTGGTTTAAAAGTGGTGCGTGCAAAAAACTGCAAACCATTGAGGGTTTCAAACTGGTACACGCAAAAGCAACAAACCATTAGTAGTTTTAATGCGTTTTACCTCTCCGAGTGACGTATATCACGGAGAGGTTCTAATTTCGACGTTTCTATGGGTGTGTGTGTGTGTGTCTGTCACCGCGTTCGCAGTTGGAAAATCGGAGCAAACGTATTGTTAGTTTCCGGACTGCGTTCGCAGTTCACAGAAATTCGGAAAACTGTCGCTACTTGATGGCCTCTAACACCACCATGCACTAGTCTTCCGTCTATACCACATAGACACCAATCTGCAACATTGGCTTCTAACACCACCATCAACTGGTTTTTCATCTATACCACATAGATACCAATCTGCAACACTGGCTTCTACTCTATTATCGCTGTTATGGTTAAGATTTACGCGGCGATCAGCTAGGGTTACGAGAAACGTCTAGCCTCCCTAAGGTGGGATCACCACCGAAGGTTTTCGCAATTGCGTACTTTCTTAATATTTACTGGGAGACGATTGCTATATATACCCTAGATTTCCAAAACTTTGGCAAACGCAGTACGCTAGCGGGGAAACCAAAATAATAGTTTAAGTTCAAACGATATTACGAATAAAGTTTCTTAAAACGATGTAAGTATAACTAAAGCAAATATCTGACGAAGATAATAATTAATATCAAATAAATTTAAGAAATTGTTTAAGAAAAACCTCTATCAATCAAACATTTCTAGTCAAAGTTTATATAGGACGAGTAATGAAGATTGCGTATGAAGTCGAAACACTATACACATTTCATAGTCAATATAGAGCGAGTAAAAAAGACGTTACTCCATTGTATTCCAAACCACGGAAACTCTTTTGCAAAGCTAATATCGGACAAGTAATGATAACGTTAGTTAATAAAAAACTGAGTAATAAGGATACAGCTTCCACTCCATGTTTCACATTTTATAATCCTTCCTTGTTTTAGTATTCGAGATAATCGTGTTTCTCAACTCAGAATTAATACGGAAAGAGTAAAGTAGAAGTCTATGTTTTTGTCTGTGTGTGTCCGTCCATTGTTACACTAGTGCGTCGCGTTAGCAGTTAGCCTTGTGTTGATGTGTTAAGAAATCATACAGAACCTTAATATTCCCTTTTTCCATAATATAAAGTGAATATGTGGAAGTATTTTTCGTAATTATGATGCATTTAGTACTTTTGTAGCTTTAAAGCTCTGTTTCATTTTGATATTCCAAAGATTTTTTTTAATATTGTTATTTGAAATTGCTGTTTATATATTACTTAAGCTTTACTACATCTGTATATAGAATAATCCTTGGTTTAGTGGTTTCATGAAGAAAACTAAGACCTAGACTCCGGCGGGTTATCAAGTATTATCCGCAATAGGCTTAGTGAAACAAAGAGTAAATAATTGAGGCCTGAGGTGAAGTAAACTTTAGGCTTTGATTTTCGTGTCTATAATGAAGAGACATTAACGGTTCAGAGTGAGCCGAAAGTTAAATACACTCATTAATAATCAGGGTAAGATTTTATAATAGAAGAAAAGATCATGGTGGCAATTAGATTTGTGAAAGGGCTAATGGTAAACGGGTAGTAGCTACAGACTTTTTATTCTCATTACGGTGCGCATTGACTATTAGTGCGTCCAGCTACAATTTAGCTTTGGTGTTATTTAACGTTAACATTCATGTTGGCAAACTAAGGATATTGTTGAGGTGAGACGAGACGATAGTGTTTACACTGCATCCCAGTTGTGAATGTAGCTATCAGAATAAACGGTAAACAGCTGAAGCGTAGACTTCATTTTCTGTTCTTTTCCCCATTGACCGATTTCCATGTGTCCGAGATTTATTCTTATTGGATGTAAAATGTCGTCTGTTTTACTGTATATTCGCTATGCTTGGAATACTGCTTCAATATTTCATAAATTTTACTTCAAAAAACAGAAATAATTTCATATCTAGGTAAATAAGTTTGTAGTAGTAGACCTCTTGACTCGGAGAGGTAATATTTTGGTTTTCCCAACTTGTTTATCCAACTCCCACCCAATACGTCTAAGTTAGAAAGGCAAAGATTAGACACACCCACCCTGGCGAAAAACTGTGTAGTCCTCCGATAAACAGTTTCTAGCGAAATTCGCGCAGCTATTCTGAGAGAGCGGTCGCTCTCTTAGATAAGACTTCATACTGCTCTTAATGTATAAGGAGGGTTTTTTGTTTGGATGTAGTTTTTTTTGTATTGTATTAACTGTTTTGAAATAATTCCACAGAACTACAATTTGGGCCCTTAATATGTGGTTAAAATTTCAAAAAGATCCATCCATTAGTTTGTGTTATAAAAAATAAAGTTGCTAAGGGTGGTTTTCATTTCCATAAAATTAATCACACCTTTTGATGAAAAACTGGAATTTTTCCCATAGAAATAACATGGGAAATTTTTCGAAAAAAAAAAATTGTGTCTCGTGCCTTAGAAAAACTATACGTTGGTTAGTTTTGGGAACGGTCTTAAATTAAACTTTAAACTATATTCTAGGATCATTTTTCTTGTTATTAAGAAAAATTAATTTTAAGTATGTTTAATTTAAAATTTTAAAAACTACCCCAATCTGCGATATTTTAGCATTTATACACTGTTTTATTAGTAGATATCAGCGCGACCAATATTGGCCTTTTTTTACGTATAGTTGCCTCATAATAATCCGATTGTTTATTCTTAAACCTTTTGGTTGAAATGGCCTATCGATAGTGAGATAAGCCTGCTTTAATAACTCCAGGGAGGAGCTCTTTTCCCCTTTTTCACCCCGTTTGTGGCCGCCATTTTTTTAGGGGGAAAATTTTTTGAGAGTGGGTCCTTTTTCGTTGTCATTTTCATATGTTTTGAGGATTTGCTCATGGATGGATTTTGAATATAATATAAAGTAGGTTGCAAGCTTTAATATAAGCCTAATTTCATAATTTTCCACCTTTTTATTGTCCCACAATCTATTTGTAAACTTGGCACTTTTTTTAAGGCGGTGAAATTGCGCTAAGCCTTGGCTTTCCGTTAATTTTTGCCGTTTAAAAAAATGTTTATTTCTCGTTGCCCGATACTTCGCCTTCTCGTATCGTCGTACTTTTAAAGTTTAGACTTTGAAAGTAGTGCTTTGTTTTCTTAAATATTACTTAATTGTATAAAATTTCAATATTATAATTGCGTAAAACGAATTCAATGTTGTTTGTTGATGGGACGCGCCTTGCATTTGAATTTCGTTCCCTCGAAACTACCCCCCCCCCCCCGAAGAATTTTTATTTATCACCGTCTTTCGGTCGCTTCAGCCCGAAAACAGCTGTAGTGAGAATTTAGAAATGTTATTTATTAAAAATGTATGCGCTCAGTGTGTTGTTGTGTTTGCATTTTAATGCTTCTAATCGTGGTGCGCGTCGAGGTTTACGAATCCAATGTGTGTTGCGAAATGAAAATCAAGGGTGGATACTATATGATCTATGCTTTAAAAGGAATTTGACGGCGCCATGCAGTCAAGCAAAACGGTATTAGGCCTTGCCAAAACTTGACTGAGCCTTGTCATATTATCACCTATCAATGATATAATAAATTCAACCTCGGATATCCTGTGACGAGGAGATTGTTTTGAAGTTACTAATAACACTCGATTTTGGAGGTAGATGTCATCTATTTAGACATAGCGAAAGCTTTTGACTCAGTGCCTCATCAGCGGCTTTTGGCTAAACTGCAACTATTAGGTATTAATAATAACATCTTTCGGTGGATCAAATCGTATCTCCTATATAGAACCCAGGCAGTACGTGTTGGCAAGTCCTTAAGCAATTTCCTCCCTGTCTTAAGTGGTGTTCCGCAAGGCAGTGTCCTTGGACCTTTGCTTTTCTTACTGTACATTAATGATCTCCCCAATGTCCTATCATCACCGCTAGGTTTCTTTGCCGATGATTTAAAAATATTTCGTGTGATCCATTCCTATAAGGATGTCCTTAGCTTACAATCTGACCTAAACCAACTAGAATCTTGGGCTGCCAACAATGGGCTTAATTTTAATAGTCAAAAGTCAATGGTTCTCTCGCTTCAAAGATCAAAAGTTGATGAAGCCTTGCCATCCCCTTACTTTCTCGGTAATAACAACATTCGACGGGTAAACGAGTGTCGGGATTTAGGAATTCAGGTCTCACACGACTTGAAATTCCACTCTCATATCAAACGTACCTGCGGTCGTGCCAATTGTATCTTAGCAACAATCAGGGCAAATTTCCCTAATCTATCTCCTAGCCTCATAACGCGCCTCTTTAATTGCTATGTTCGTCCCCTCCTTGAGTTCGGAATACAAATCTGGAACCCCTACATGACCTGTGATATTCATATGCTGGAAGGTGTTCAAGCTCGTGCATCCAAAATCCCGTCCACTCTGCGTCACCTACCGCTTAACGTGAGGTTATCCACTCTGGGTTGGGAATCGTTGGCAACCCGCCGTACCTACCTTGAACTAGTTAGCCTTTTCCGGCTCTTGCTTAATGAAAATCAGAGTTACTTCACCAATGCACCCCTGCACCTAGTCACTAGAGGTAATTCGCGTAAACTTTTTCTACCCCCCTCTCGTCGTGATCCTATGAAGCACTCTTTCTTCCGACGGGTGATCCCCATCTGGAATTCGCTTCCTGCTGATGTGGTATCCTCGTCTTCAGTGGGCCACTTTAAACTAAGTCTCAAAAAATTTTTAGGTTTGCTTTAACCCATCGTTTTGCATTTCAGGAGTTGTATGGCTATCCCTTCTAATTAATTCCCCATAGTAAATAATTTCTTTTTTAAAATTTCTGTAACTTTCTATTGTCAATTCATTACCAAAATAGTATGTATATATATATATGTAAATTTTTTTTGGAGCTGTAAGGCTGTTTTAGCCCTAGCTCGTCACTTAAAAGGAACAAAAAAAAATACTGTCTTGTGACACTTGAAGTAACGATTTAATCTTATAAACAGACTAACATCATGAGCCCATATCGTAAATTAACCGATGTTGATATTAAAGCTTAATTGAAATACCGATACCAATTTTTTTTAAATCAATGAATCTTTAATATCAACATTAACAATTATCTACTGAAAGAGATAACTACTTATATTCCATTCAAATTTCTCGCAACACTTCAAATTAACGGATAGAAATGTGCAAATGAAGTTCAAACTGATTAATTGGGAAAATTGCTATATTGTTCACCGTTACTGATCACAGATAGATTGTGTCCTTCAGTAGTGCTTATTATGCTTGTAAAATGGTAAGTAAAATCTGTGATTAAAGTTTAAAATAGACTTGAGCAAAAAGGGCTTTATAAATATCAACTCGGTTACCGAATATCTAAAATTTGACCAAAATTAAAAAAATATTCTCTTCGTGATTAAAAATTTTGTTTGAAGCAGCAAGCGGCCATCTAATCCTTATTTACCTTATTTTGAATTAAAAAAAAATAGGTTAATACCTCTTTCAGTAGATGATTGATTGATATTTCAGTTTCATTGAGTTTAAAAAAAATTGGTTCCGCCATTGTTTAATTTTCAATATTGACCAATCGACAATCACAAATTTTAATAACTAAATTACAAAAACCGGTTCAAAACCTTATTAGTTTTGAAACGATTAAATTCTAATTTTAAACATATATACTAGGTAATTCCTCGTAGGTAATTAGTTTATTGTCTTAGTGAAATTAATGCTGAATTTTATATACACAAAATAAATAATAAATTAACTTCTAAAATTTAAATGTAAAATGAATGCATTATTTCCCAATTAATAAAAGATATCCACCTATTTTCATTCTAATTAATTTCCCACTTAATATTAATTAGTCCTAATAAGCTTAAACTATCAAATTAAGAGGTTTCTTAATTTTACAAAATTATTATAATCTAACATGCAAAAATCCGTGGCTTAAAAACATTTTACTTTTATATTAAACGTTGCAAAAGAATTGACCAATAAACACTAACTAAAATTACCTAATGAAAGAGGATAATGAAAGAGGAAGTGACACACATTTGGTTTGGATAAAGGTTTGGCGGGAGATCCAAATGTCGATTTGGATTTGGGTTAGAGAATACGGTTTTAAGCGCCCTGTCCAAATGGAACCGATCCAAACGTTTAGATTTTTAGAGGTTTCTCATATCATCTGTTTCCGAAGTCTGCTTTGTACTATTATTTATGCTATGATTTTATGCTTTATTTATCTTGTAAACATAGGCAACAGTACCGCTAGTTAATCCAGGATCCACTTTTATCATATTATATTAATTATGGTTATTGATAAATGAAGCTTCGTTAGGTGCTAGGCAACTTTACGTAAGTTAACGAACTAACAGTCTTTCAAACTAATTACATTAGATTATTGTGAGAAAATCAAAGTGAGTTAAAAATCCTAGGTCTCTATAAATATTTCTCTTGAAAGAATTGATGGAGCAAGTTTTATTTTAGCGATAGTTTTCTGAATATTGGATCATGGGCTATTTTCTGAATATTGGATCATGGGCTATTTTCTGAATATTGGATCATGGGCTATTTTCTGAATATTGGATCATGGGATATTTGAAGCCTGTCACCCATTAAAACAAACATTTCCTGCCCTGGCTCTTTCAACATTGGTTTTTGGTAACAATTAAATTTAAAATAAATCATTTGCATAATGCACATTTTAGATTTTTAATTACAGTACTAACGCTTCCCACGAAAAGAATGTATAATTGTCAGCCTTTTCCAACAGTATCATTAGGTGTTTATGAAATTAAAAATAAATAAATCTTTTTGGTTTAATTATCGATGGTTATTAAAGAGGCTTGGACTACCTTAATCTGGTCTCTGATGGAGAAAGCTCTGCGTTAGTGTAAACAATAGTTTTTAAACTTTGAATCATGGGATGGTTTAGTTATTATTTAGTGACAATTATTAGGTAACAGTTAAATTTGAAAATTTTTTGCTGTCCATAACTCCGTTTTAAAAATTATAATTTCTAATTTTGTAAAATAATTATCTCTTTACGATAAATACAGTTTATTTCCCTAACTTTCATTTCAACTTAGGCCCTCGACTATGGGAGCATCTAGTTGTGCTACCCCCAGATATTTTCTTATATCACTCTAAGAAAAATTAATTATGTTAGGAACGAAATGATTAATGCAAGTTGATGAAGAAATTCATTATTATTTAATAGATATTTTTCATAACAGTAATTACATTAATCACCCATTTATGTTAGTATAAATGATTTGTGTTAATATACAACATGTGATTTAGTGGAATAATTATAAAAATTGATGAAGCCAGAGCTAAGGAATTAAAATTGAATAGGCATAAAACAGCGATTAGAGCTTGACTTTATCTCGCCATTGTCAACGTCACTTTATCTTAATCCATAATTGAAAATTATCCACAGATCTTGCGTGTTAAATCGTATTATATCCACAACTTTATTTATAAATAATTGGTTATCCACTGATTTGTGGATAATGGATAGAAAATGTCGAGCTCTAAATGCGATATAGCTAAAATCAATCCCACTGGCTATTTATAATACAATATAACCTTTGTCCTATGTCTACTGTTTTGAAAAAGTACTGATATGATTTATTGTGTAAAAAATAAAGAGTTGTAAAATCAGGATTGTTAGGCTCCACAGCTTTGTAAATCATTAAAAACACGTTTTATTTTGGAAGTAATTTTATTTGTTAAATTTAAAACATAAAATAGTAATTCAATTTTTTTAATTAAATAATTATTAATAAATTTCAATAACTGTTAATAATTTTAAATAATTTTTAATTAGTAAATTTATGTGAAAAAACGTTAGTGAAATAATTATGTTTAAAAATTTTGGATGATTAATGGTTTATATTTTTAATGAATGATGAATGCTTATAATAAATTTAATTTTTGATGATAAATGATGATGGTACCTAAAAACCATAGGATTGTATTATAAGTTGGAACACAAGAAAGCAGTTGACCTGTATAATATCAAAAGTTCATAGGAAAACAAAAAGTATCATTCACTGAATCTTGTTAGCATCGTGTAATATGAGAAAACCGCCATAACGCTTACAAAAGTGTGTTTTTGTTTCCCTTAACAACCGTAGCAAGTGTCATAACTTAACAACGTCAATAAAGTGGACGATGTTATAGTTTGGATCGCTAACATTGAGTACTTATAGCTTACATATATTATAAATCTTTGACCTCAAAAAATTTATTTATTGGTTGAGGTGGGTCGTTTGCTTCTCATTTCACATGGTGCTATAGACAAGGGCTGGGAACTATGATAAAAGTATACTTTTGGTTTTCAACTATAAGCCTTTGATAATACCATAAGTTAATAAGATATGCTCCATAAGTATGAGATACTTCGTAATGCTAAAGACAGCTCGAGCTACTTCGAGAACGTCAAACGAGAACTAAGTACACTCGGTCAATTTTGTAGAAATTTCATCGTCCTATTTATTAGTCTGCATTACTAAGCCTTTGAAAGCGCCTCACCAGGAGTCCAGGACTGGGATTTAGAATCTATGATCTAGGTCACTTAATGACAAGCTTTAAGTAACCAGTGACAAACTTATGGAACATACTTTATGAACTTGGGGTAATACCAATAGAGAGCCCTTCATGGTTAAATCAAAATATTCCTTGAGTCTTACTTTAAATTTTGAAATTTCACTGATTCAGAATAATTAATGTTTAAGTTAATTGAAGGTAATTTTACTTTTGCAGTGTCCCAATTCAATACAGGTTATTTTTAATAATACTTACAATTACACTGAAAGGGTGTCCATCTTTTCCACAACAACCTCTTTCAGTTGTTGTTCTTCTTCGCCGCCCTCAGGCGCGTTTCCCTTTTCGCCCTCAGGCGCTTTCTCTTTTTCGCCCTCGGGGGCTTTTTTCTCCGCTTCACGCCCTTTTGTCACAGAATTTAAGTAAGAAAGATCAATATTATTAATTTTCTCTAAAGAATTTAGTTGCTCTATCAGCTTGTAAGTTGCCTATAGCGATTCAAGTTCATCTAATTTGTTATTCAATTTCAAACATTATTCAGATATCCTATTTTATAGCATAGCGCGGCTTCAGTGGATTCCCTTCAAAGTGACTCTCTCCTAAACTGCGAGTATAGGTTAACGAAGGATAGTATGCGAGATTTATAAGTACACTGAGAAATCCCTCCCACAAATCCCTCCTGCTTTTATCAAACCAAAACTGGAGTTTGTAAGGAAAATCACCTTGTAGGGATCCACTTGAGCCGCACTCTGCTTTAAGAAAGTGAAATCTGGTGAAATTTACGATTTTTTAGTCTTGAAAAGCGCACCAGAATGGAAATTGGAAATTTTAATGGCAAATTTATAAATATGACAGTAAAAGCATGGACAAAAAAGGGCGTGAGTAAATTTGTTTTCACGCTATAGGATAGGCAACTCCCTATCTCGGACGACAGCTTATTCCGTATATACTCTGTTACAACATCGGTTGACAGCACGCGCAAACCTACGTCTATCTCCTAAAATTTTTTGGCTCTTGTCTGCACGTACAAAGCTACGTTGCATAGAGACCTAGGTTTGCGCGTGCTGACAACCGATGTTGTAACAGAGTTTATACGGAATAAGCTGTCGTCCGAGATAGGGAGTTGCCTATCCTATAGCGTGAAAACAAATTTCCTCACGCGCATTCTTTATCCATGGTAAAAGATTGAAGATAAGATTTTTTTAGGGATCCTTTTCAGTATAAATTAAAAGTTACATCAAAACACAAGTCAAATGGTTCCCCTATAAGTTGACTTTCCTTTCGAACACCGGATTTTGCTTGGCGGTATTTATAACAGCATAATTCCAGCCTGCAAATGTCTCTGCTTTCGCCAAGCCAAAACTGGAGTTCGTAAGGAAACTCAGATTGTAGGGCAATCCACCATATTCCCTTTCGCCGGAAGTTGGGCTTAGCTCGGGATTCATGGGGGTGAGTAACGGGAAGAAATTGGTCTGTCGTCCGCTACAGTACATATTTTTGGATTATGTAGCAGACGACAGACGAATTTCTTCCCTTTACTCACCCCCATGAATCCCGAGCTAAGCCTAACTTCCGGCGAAAGGGAACAAGGTGCATTACGTGACTTTTGCGGTGCTTTAATCACTGTTCCAAATCGGGTGGTAGGAACGAAGTATAGCAAATTCTAAGGGCGGTTTTGATTTTAAAATATTCTACGATGTTTTTCCCAAGGGCCACCCTAAACAAGCTTTATAACTGGAGTGTTTTAGTAATAACCACTAAATTATATTTCTCCTCAATAAATACTGAAAGGGGTCATTCATAAAGCACTCTAATAATAACCTATTTATGTGGTTTTCCTTGTGATTTAATGTCGTACAAGTTACATTTTCGACCTAAAATCGCTAATATGTACTTTAGTCCTATCACCCTATTTATAAAGTGCCTAATTTCTTGGCTTCCACTGAAAAAAAGTTTGTCCTAAACGATGCCCTTCCTAATTAACTCTAGGTATGCCTCTTTATACAAATAAAATCTTTGTATAGAAAACAATTATTGAAAAATTGGCCACTACTATACAACCGACTAACTAGCACAACCTGATGATGTTTTTTCTACCTTTAATATTAGGGCAATCACGAGCTATATGGCCCGGCTTCCGACACTCGTAACAACGCCTTTCATACGGTTTTCCCGCATTTTTTGACCGCGGATTCCGTCCACCGCGTCCACGACGCCCACCGCGACCACCTCGACCATAATTGTTGAAGTTTAGCGTAACGTTGCCGTTAAATGTGGCACCTGTCAATCCTTCCATTTTTCTAAGCCTAGGCCAGTTAACAATAAATTTAATAAACTTAACAAATTAACGTCGATTAGTTTGCTCACACTCGATTTCTTAAACTTGGTCATATAATTTAATATCGAGTTGTTAAATATATGCCTTAGTTTAAAAAAAGATATGTGAAATTACAAATTATTGCTAAATTGTTCATGAAACTTACTTGAGTTTTTCGATCCTCCAAAGTTTAAATTTGACGGTTAACGGTTTGGCCAAAGCACAGCCCACTCGATCACGCAAGCGCGTGCAACTTGCGTGACCGAGTGGGCTGTGGCCAAAGATACGGCCAACTTGTTATCAAGTTCTACGGCGTACGAACGAAATACAAGCTGGCCGCCCTGCCTAAACCTATACAATATTTTTTACTAACCTATAGGCCTAGCAGCGCTGCCATAATCACAAAATTTCCTGCTAGCCTTTCAGTCTTTTATGTCTATGGTCTTTCAGTTTGGTAAACTTTGGTTTTACTCTTAAAAGGCCTAACTTTCTATTTTGACGCCACTTTCTTGAGATTTTTAGAATCTTGATTCCCAAAGGTAAATATTCTACCACAAGACTAATTATTGCTTTCATTTCTAATTAATTTTAATTAACACATTGTTATTTTGTTTTAATTTCGATTTCCTTATTCATTTTTTAAAATCACGTTAAGCCTACTTTTTAAAGTGTATGTTCTCATTATTCTTTCATTTATATATATATATATATATTCCAATTTTATTTAACGAATCTGTGTGCCTTTGCAAATAAATAAGGATCTGTGTGTACCTTTGCAAATCCAACGGGATCTGTGTGTACCTTTGTAAATTCAACAGGATCTGTGTGTACCTTTGCAAATCCAACGGGATCTGTGTGTACCTTTGTAAATTCAACAGGATCTGCGTGTACCTTTGTAAATTCAACAGGATCTGCGTGTACCTTTGTAAATTCAACAGGATCTGCGTGTACCTTTGTAAATTCAACAGGATCTGCGTGTACCTTTGCAAATCCAACGGGATCTGTGTGTACATTTGTAAATCCAACGGGATCTGCGTGTACCTTTGCAAATACAAAAGGATCTGCGTGTACCTTTGCAAATACAAAAGGATCTGCGTGTACCTTTGCAAATACAAAAGGATCTGCGTGTACCTTAGCAATTTCAACAGGATCTGTGTGTACCTTAGCAATTTCAACAGGATCTGTGTGTACCTTAGCAATTTCAACAGGATCTGTGTGTACCTTAGCAATTTCAACAGGATCTCTGTGTACCTTTCAAATACAACAGCACAAAGGCGTTCTGTGTGTTCGTATAACAAATACAGTACAAAAGTTCCACTCATTTTTGAATAATTGAAATGTTTTCTCGAGAAAAACGAAAGAAAGTAAATAAGCGTTTACTAACGCAAAAAAGAAGAGCGGAAGCCAAGCTAAAATTGCAAGTTCAGAGTAAATCATTGAAACGTGATCAAACAAACAAACTCAAGTGTAAACGGTACTATCTTAAAAACAAGGGGTTCTTTAAGAGAAATAATGCAAAAAACTATGTGGAGCGTAAATCTCTACTTGAGAGAGGGAAAAAAACGAAGAGAACTTCGCCGCCAGGTGGAGCTGCTAATTTGCGTTCAAAAAATACAAAACCAAATAAACGGGATAAATTTGTCTTTGCGAAAAAACTCCTTAATGCGGGGATTTTCAAAACGAGAAACAAAAAGTTTATAGCTGAAACCTATAAAAGATTTCTAGTCAAACGTCTAACTGAAAGACTGGCGGCGTCAAAGTCTCTTGACAAACGCATGAAGTTTATCTCCCACAAGCTAAAATGCCAAGTGCTAGCTGGTAAAATATTGCATTTAAAAAGGCAATTGTATTCGGCTTACCACACCCAACTAACGACCGTTGTTAGTGAATTTAAGGATTTTGCCGAGAAAATCAAAGAAATTGGGTCCATTGATCCTGACAATTTGGCAGAAGTTGTGGGTGGAAAAAGGCTTCACAGTAGCCTGAAAGAGGCCTATTTTTATGAAACTACCTATTATCTGATTGGAAATAATGGTAAAATATTGAAAAATGACGATGAGTCACATTATGGCAAAATTTTTAAATTGGATTCTGATGGTCGTGTACGAAAAGTTCTGAAAGACCGTGCTACAAGTTCGACTAAAGAATTGTTTGTTGATGAAATGGGAAATTCTGTTGACATGAAAAACAATAACGAGACTAGTAACGTAGAACGAGTTTTACAAGTTAATGAGTCCGGAGTTGTTACGAATCTTTTTAACATTGTTGAAACTGAAGAGAAGAATCCGAAAGCAAATTTTGTGATCAATGAAGGGGGTTTATTGAAAGCCGAAACAAAACTGTATACTGGGAATGCAGTGATATTTGTAATGTTCGAACTCGAGCCATTGCAAAAGTACTAGCTTTCGTAAACACAGTTGCCAATGCGAATGAAAAATCTTTGACTAAAATTTTTGAGTCTGATTTGGACCTTTGCGAATTAAGAAAAGAATTTTGCAAAAAATCAAATTTGTCTATACCATCAGATGGGGACGAATTAGTGGTGAGAATAGTTCCGTTCCTAGGACACACTGCTTACTGCGCTGATAGCGAAGAGTGCCAAAGTCATTTGCGTGCTTTAGCTGAACTCGCTCCTCATTATTCGGGAATTAGAACTATTCTGAATAATATTTATCGCGTCAAAGCGTTGCTCAACGCGTTAACTAAAATTTCAACTGAAATTGAAAGTGGTGATTACGAGTCTCTGACAAAATTCATGGCGGAATTGAGAAAAATCCTTGTCACACGTGGAAAAAATTTGAATAAGGAACAAAACGATGCTCCTACAGGAAGCGTTAACGCTCCTCGGCCGAGTCTCGATGAAAGTGAAATCTTGAGTCTTTACGAGAATCAATTCGCTCGGGCAATGCTAAACACCAACGAGTTTCACGACACGCCCTGCGACTGCTGTTTAAGATTACTGAAAAAATCTGATTTAAGAGCAGTAGAAAAACTGGTAAACAGAGCTGTTTTTGAGAACGAGGCCTATCTGATTTTAAGAGCTGGTTGGATAATGAATAATTCCGACACGAGAGAAGCGGACATGCTTCTATGTCGCTACTGCGCCACGGATTTGGGAAAGGGTAAAGTTCCCATTAGATGTTTTCTGAACAACTTGGCGGTTGACAATCCTCCACCAGATGTCACCAGTTTAAACATGTTTGAGAAAGTTTTAATTCAGCTTGTGAAGGCCTTCCACACTGTGGTGCGGTTAGGCACCAAAACCAACTCCAACATGCAGTTTGGCACGGTTAAAGCTTTAAAAGGAAGAGTAATTTATCTTCCAATTCCCGTGGAGAAAAATTTGAAGATGATTCCTAAGACGTTGCCCACAAATCACGAACTGCATATCTTGGTAAATGGCGTTCCCACTGCGGACAAAAAAGTTTGGCAGCAGGTTGTTTGCCTCGAAAAAGTGTTGAAAGCATTCAGTGTGCTAAAAAAATTAATCCTTTTTACAAAGACATTGACATTTCGACAATGAATGAGGAATATATTTGTGGCACGCAAGAAATTGATGGAAATGAAAATTCATTGACTCCCGAAGAATTACTGAGCGTAACAGATCCACTTGCGTTAATTAATGATGGATCTGATGCGTTGACACGTGCTTCCGCTGCGCTTCCAACAGAAGGACCAGCGGATAGTAGTCACGACGTCCAAGGTGACCAAAACGCTTCGAACATGCAGGAGCAGGATGGAAATCAGTCTAGCCTTGCCCCCGGCGACGCTTACAAAATTCTAACACAGCCCGAGGCTTTGTTGCGAAAACTATCCGAGGGTGAAGCCAATGATCTGTACGATCATTACTCTATTCATCCAGTGAACGTTCAACCACCGAAAGATTTACTTGGCGCTTACCAAATGAAGCGCGTCGAAGCCGAGCCAGTTTAGCACTTGGGACAAAAACTTGGAATACATGAGCTTTGTTCATTTGTTCCCTAAGGGTCGCTTTGGCAAGCACGATGATAGACCATTTGGGAAAATAACGGAAACCGAGTATCGTTTATCCCGTCTTTTGAACAAGAGTCCAATTTTTAGACGAGATTACGCGTATTTGTTCCATTCTTATCAAGAATGCGAAATGAAAGCGATTTCTAGCAGTTTGAACTACGTTCTTCGTGTAAAAAAACCCATGCCTATTGGGGTTGAAAATTTGCTCAGTCGCGTTGAATCTGGCGATAAAGAACTTGAGAGTAATTTAGCTACTTTCTTGGGTCATATTCGAGGAACTAAGGACTACTGGTATAAAGTTCTTAGAAACGTTTTAGCGATGATTCGGGAATTTGGTCCTCCCACCTGGCTTTTAACTTTTAATCCGGCCGAGTACGATGATATGGAACTGCACGATCACTTGAGAAAAGTGAATTCAGACGTTCCAGGAGTAGAGTCGATGACGGTGGCTGAATTGTTGAATTTGGATCCGCTTAGCGTAAATTTGCACTTTCACAACAAAGTGAGGTCGCTGCTAAACAACTTTGTCTTGTGTAAGCAGAATCCAGTTCTTGGCATGATAGAACATCATTTTTGGCGGGTTGAATACCAATCTCGTGGTTTACCTCACTTTCACATGCTTTTGTGGGCCAAGGACGCTCCAAAGATTGGAACTTCTTCGGCCGAGACTATTTTGGATTACGTGCAAAAACACGTCACGTGTTCGATGCCAAGCGCATCGATAAGTCCAGAATTGCACCGGCTCGTAAAAAAATTTCAATTTCACAAATGCACCTCCAGTTGTTACAAGAAGGTGAAAAATTCTAAAAAAGGATCGAGAGTGTGTCGTTACGGTTTCCCTCGTAACGTTACAAACGTAGCGACTATGAATGCCGTTAGATCAGTTACTCGTCACCGTAAGATGAAAAAGGTGCAGAAACGGCTGTACGACTTGCCGAGAAAACAGCACGAAGATTTAATAAATGATTATAATCCCACGCTACTATTGGCTTCCAAAGCCAACATGGATTTGCAATTTATCGCTGACAAATCGGAAATAGTGGCAAACTATGTTACGGCTTACGTGATAAAGGGAGACCGGGCTGACATGGATCAAACTTTTGCCGAGTTAGGCAACGAAAGTTTGTCCAAAAAATTATTTGCCTATAGATTGAAATCTTTGACGTGCAAGCAAATAGGAATTTATGAAGCTCTCGATATGATGCTGGGCCAAGACCTTTACAACAAGTCTGACAGCACTAAATTTATAAACACTAACTTGAAAGAAAACCGATCGAGAATTTTGAAAGGTTACAAGGAACTCGCTCGTTTGAGGGAAACTGACCCCGAAAGCAAGGACACTTGCCAAAAAGGGTTCGTCGACGACAAGTATCCGAATCGTCCCGACAGCTTGGAAAATATTAGTTTGCGGGAATTTGGTCAGTTTTACGATTACGCGAAGCACTCTGATGGTGTCGAGAAAAATGCGAATGTAATCGAGTTGAAAAACAATTTGGGTTTCATGAGAAAGAGAATTAAGCCCTACATAGTGGAGCACTACATTCACGATCCGATAGAGGAGAAAGAACAGTATTGTCACGCTCTATTGATCCTCTTCAAACCGTGGCGTGACGAAAATGAGCTATTGGGCGATTTTGAAACATACGCCGATGCTTTCGAAAACTCGCTTTCGGTGTTGAAGGACATGAGAGAATATCACGACAAACTCTCGGTTTCCAAAGAAGTTCAAAAGAAACGGGAGGCTTCTAAAAAGGCGAAAGAGCCAGAAACTATAATTTCGGAGGCAGAAAGTGAGGACGATGAAAATGCGCTGCAAGGGAAAGAAATTGTTATCGAAACCGAACACGCGATGGCTGATGTGGAAGCTGCCATGGAAATGAATTGCGAGACTGATGTTGACAATGTGGCGTCACTAAACTCGGATCAAAAGAGAATTTATGATCAGATCATGAATCACTTCTCCCAAGAGGGAGAAAAATCTAGAAACAAGTGCCTTTTTGTGTCGGGACCTGGTGGAACTGGCAAATCGTTTCTTATCGAAACTCTCGCCAGCGCTGTAAGGCGACTCTTTCAAAATCCTGCTAGCGTGGCCATTGCCGCGCCAACGGGTTTGGCAGCGTTGAATGTTAATGGCGTAACGTTACACAGATTACTAATGTTGCCGGTAGATCATGGGCGTATCGCCGAATACCATTCCCTGAGTTCTGAGAATATAAGCATTATGAAAGAAACTTTGGGTAATTTAAAACTGTTAATTATTGATGAAATTTCTATGGTCTCATCGGTTTTACTGACTCACGTTCACTTGAGGCTGAACGAATTTTGGGAAATGAACCAACCATTTGGTGGAGTTGTATTTATTCTTGTTTTGGGAGACTTTTTCCAATTGCCTCCGGTTCAAGGAAATCCCGCGTTTATCAAAATCACTTCCGAAGAAGCCAGACTTAGATTCAATTGCATCGGAGGAAGTGATCTTTGGAAGTTTTTTAAATACGATGAACTAACGCAAAATGTTAGACAAGCCAACGACCAAAGTTACGGCGACATTCTAAGCAGAGTTAGAATTGGAAATATTTCCGAAGCTGATGTTGCAACCTTAGGAACTAGATTGGTTGCTAGAGGAAAAAACATCGAGGTGGCTATGGAGCTTTTCACCAAGCTGTCCAATGAAGGTTTTCACCCAATTTGTTTGATGCCTAAATTAGCCATGTGCGTAAAATTCAACTTTGATATGCTGCGAAAAAACGGCGAGAAAGTTGAAGTCATTCCTTGTCAGGATAGACTCGCTGACTATGGCAGAAAAATGAATAAAAACATTCTCAGGAGACTGCAAGGGCTACAAAACGAACCGTCCAAAACAGGCGGTTTGGAGAGCGAGTTAGTTCTTTGCGTTGGCTGCCGAATAATGGTCAGAAGGAATATCAGTTTTGAAAAAGGCGTTGTAAATGGTACGATGGGTTTCGTAACTGGGTTCAAGAAGGACGAACATGGAAACGTTACTGGGATTTTTCTAAGAGTAGATCGCGAACCGAATAACGACGACGCTAACACTGACTTTTTAGTTGAGAAAATTTGCGTCAAATTTTTGCTCATGGCAAACATTTACGTTAAACGCTCCCAGTTTCCCGTCATCCTGGCGTACGCTATTACGATACACAAAAGCCAAGGCATGAGTTTAAAATGCGCCATTATGGATTTGGGTTCGAATTTATTCGGAACGGGCATGGCGTATGTGGCTTTATCGAGAGTGACGTCCTTGGCCGGACTCCATCTATTACAGTTCTATCCGACTAAAATTAAGGCGGATGGACGAGCCATTATGGAGTATAACAGGCTTCGCAAAAAATATAGGCCAGATCTGCCTCTTTTGGAAATAACGGAGTCGAAAGAAAGTCGAGGTGGGAAAAGAAGTGCGCCTACACTATCTAAAAGCCTTTTAGAAGGCGAGGAAGAGAGATGTGAAGAAACACCGAAGAAGAAAAGGAAAGCCCAACAGAGTTTGGATAGTTTGCCCTTGAAGGGTTTAGCTAACGATGATCAAGTAACGTGCTACTCTAATAGCGTTTTGCAACTGCTCTTATTAGTGCCGGAGTTAAGAGAATTGGTTAAATCTTACAATGGGTCATTCATTGAAAAACCAGTTTTACGTTGCCTCCAAAACACGATAAACGACATAGAGAGTTCTCAAGGTAGTTTCAGTCGTAAAGGGTTGGAACTGAGAATGGCTGTCGGAAATCATTTTACGCAAAACGTTCAACAAGACGCCAGTGAATTTTTGATGGTACTCTTGACGACACTAAGCCAAGAAATGGAAGGCGATTACTCTAAGGCTCTAAAAGATCTTTTTTGGTCAAAGTCGCGAAATGTTACCAAATGCCCCAAATGTCAAGTTGAACAAAATTCGGAAAATATTGTTGAAAGCAACATTTTCAATCTTCCACTAGAAAACCGAGATAAAATTGATTGGAAATCTCTAGAAAAAAGAATGAGATTGACAGAGATGCCATGCGTATTTTGTAACAACCCAAAAATACAAGAGCGTGATGTATTGATATCCAGCGGGAAGTACGTATTTTTGTGTCTTCTCCGTGGCGATTACAAAGATGGTCGTCCAATTAAGATTTCGACCAAAATATCAAGTTTTGAAAATCAAAATGTCACTTTGAGCAAGATGCTTTTTAAAACTAAAGGAGTGATTATTCATAAAGGTCAATCGTTAGCCGAGGGACATTATGTGAACTTTGTGAGAAAAGACAACGGCTGGTACGAGGTCAGTGATACAATGATCAGAAAAAGGGAGAGATTCGTCAGTAACTTGACTGACGTCACTGTTCTGCTCTTGGAAAGAGTCCAGACACATTAAAGGGAATCTAACGCGCTTGAAGAATCCATATCAAATTTACCCCGGGTAAAGCCTAAAATTTCAATATTCGTACCAGAAAGGAGCATCATATCTGTCAAAGATATACTAATAGTTTCATATTCCCTTTAAAGTATTTTATGATTGGGTAAAATTGTTAATTCTCGAGCAAGTTAAAGGTTTACAATGGTTCGAGATAAATTTTGATGTTGCCCAGACTATAATAACTGTAGGGAGGATTGTAGGGCCATGCTATTGTTATGAAAAAGGATGATGATTGTTGCATTAACTTTAGAATTTTCCAATGAAGTAATTTTAGTACACTGTATTATTCTTGCCCCAATGGTATTTCATGTAAAAACAAGTTAAAAACGTAGCCCCTGTTGGTAATGCCATGTGATTAAATAATAATCTTTAATAAGCTGGTGAAAGTCTTGACACAAACGCATCCTTTTAGTTAACATTGAACAGTTTTTTTGGGCTGAGATTAAAACACTCTTATTCAAATTTTAAATAAATATTGATTAAAATTAATATATTCGAAGAGTTCTCTAAATATCAATTTCGCAACTACCATTTTTCTCTTTTAAGCGCGCTATATTTTTTTAAACATAAAGACGCTTATAATTTTTTTTGCATTAACAATTTCAAACCGTTCAAAAAAAATCCACGAGATTTTATAAACTAAATTAATTTAATTTAATATTATACTGTTTTAATTTCAACCCCTGTAGCGAAGATTTTATGTTTAAATATTATTTATTAATATAACCTTTTCTTTGTATAACTTATCAATAATGTGTACCCGACCCAATCTAATAGCACTTACAAAAATTTATTTTTAAACTACTTAATAGCCATATGAACTTATTAATTTGTCCCACTAACTAATATCCTACTATTGTTGGAGAATTTGTTTTTATAAAGTTTGAGAATTATTTCCCCAATTGCGGTTACCAAAATATATATATATATTACATTACCCTTGTAAATAAAATAACTAAAAGATTTTTTTTACAATTAATATTCCAGGAAGTTTTGCATATTCTCTTTGTGTTTCTCACCAGCTGGAGTAGTCTGAGCGATGGGTGGCATTGAGTAAAACCAACAGGTGTAGAATTTGCAAAGCCTTCTGGAATAATTTTTTTTCTTCAAAATTTTATAACCTTTTCATTGTCCCTTTGGTAACCCACGCGCAAAACAATAATTGTCATGTTCTAGCAGCACTGTTTCCAAACTTAAAGCTAAGAGTTGCCTGACAAAATTTAAAAAAATTGACCCTCAAAATCTCATATTTAAATGAACATATAATAGCCAGTAAATGGTAAAGTTTCCTTTGCCTCCTCCCCCTCCGCCATTTAGATAACTAATATAACGAAGAATAAAATTATTTCGACATAAATGCTACAAGCAGTTCATATTTTCAACTTTGAAACATGCAATTTAAAGACTTTTCGTACAATTATAAGCGTATTGTATCAACACGTGCCAGCTGCTAAGCTTCGACAGAAAGATAATTCATCATAGCCTTTACCAGTATAATAAAAGGTTAAAACTACACAGCTAAAAAATATGAACATCATCATTATAAAAAACAACACCACAAGACTTCGATAGACAGATCAAGAAATATAAATATTCAACTTCTATGCCGAAATAACAGACACTTTAGACTGGCGTTTTCAAAGAATGAGAGCGACTTTGGATTAAAAACAGCAAAGATATCAAAGAAATAACCTTCGTATTGGTTGAGCGAGTGTCTATAGAACGTCAAGCCAAACAATACATGTCAATTATTTGGTTTCCCTGCATAATTATATAAAGGCTTGGCAAGCCTTGCCTTCAAGTTCATCAACACAATAGAAGTTCCTAACAGATATGAATTCGCTAAAAAAAACTTTTTTGAACAAAAGTTGCTTCAACGTTATTAAAATTTAGAACAGCAATGGTTTGTTACTAAAATTATGTACTTCACTATGTTGGGAGTTTGGGCGCACTCCTGTAAGCCAAGCTTCTGGGCGACAAAGTTTTGAGGGAATAAGGGACTTGTCAGCATGCCTACCCTACAGGAACTGACTACCCCGTGTCCGCGGGTGGTGAAATACCCCAAATCCCCCCTCCTTCACTACCCGATTAAACCTCAAGTACTTCACTCGTAACTCTAAAAAACCCAACTGTGATTAACCTTGGAGTTCAATTTAAATTTCCATCGAAACGCCTTATGAACGTTATTTTACGGACGTTTGCCAAACAAAACAAGCTCGATGGAATTAGTAAAATAAAGCTGCCAATTAATGACGTTAAGCAGTAATGCTATCTGAGTTCAAACGTAATAAATATAAAAAAAATAAAATGGACTGGAGATGTCGCTACCAAACACAAGGCACATCATTAACTCTCTGAACTAAATTGCAGATTCTACATTAACAAAACAAAATCACGCGCGATGGAGCTGGTAAAAAACCTACCGATTATTGACATTAACCACTAACGCCATCTTAGTTTAATAGTGAAACACAAGGCTTCTCATTAACTGTGAACTAAACTGCAGACTCTACATCAATAAAACAAAACCAAGCGCGATGGAACCAGTAAAAAAAGCTACCACTTAACGACATTAACCACTAACGCCATCTTAGTTCAATAGTATTAAATATAGAAAAAAAATAAATCAACTGGATTGAAGATGTCACTAACGAAATACAAGGCGCTTCATTAACTCTCTGAGCTAAACTGCAGATTCTACACCAACAAATCACTACCCTTTTTAAAAAGCATCTTTAAGTATATTAGCAGTATTTTAACAAACTCCCCCTTCCCTTTTTTATACCTAAAATAATTTAACATTAAAACCCATGCTTACTATTTTTCTGGCTATTATATATTCTCAATTTTACAGTCCTAGTATTAAATGTGTATAAATATTTTTTCATCATTGAATTATTCACTTGAGAGATTAACAAAATGATTATTGGTGCTCTAACGTTAATGTTGAACTTTTCACACTTTTTAAGTCCAACCTTCACGTATGACTGTCTTTGAACATTTTTTAATCCCTCTCATGTATTCATAGTGAAACTTACATTTTAGATTCAGTTAAATTTAATTATAGTTATTCATAGCTTTTCCTTGTTAAGGTCTATTTTTTGCCAGTTAGGACACAATCACTAATTATCCTCAAAAGCCTTTCTGGTGTCCAAAATAATTTTCCTTATAAAGTTATGAATGAAACCCTTTAAAAAATACGCAACTATTAGCTTTAAACGTGATAAACAAAATTTTTATTTACTGGAAAATAATTATAATGAATACCATAAATAAATAACAACCAGGGAAATTCAATTCCAAATTGCGTGCTATAAATAAACATAACAATTATCAATCCAAATGTGTTTTTAAAATAAATCTTTAGCACATTCCAATAAAATAATCATGCGTGTTTAAACCTTGACAAAAAGTTTAACCAAAATATTCTTAAAGCAATTTATTGTTTTAATGACTTTTAAGTAATTACTGAACAGCCATAACTTTAAAAAATTACAATTTATATTTTAACTATTATATAAAATAAATAATATTATTAACCCTAACTTTTGTCATCAATAAACTACTGTAACTCTCATTTGACTTTATTTATCAAAGGTAAAATAGTTACCATTAGTTTCATAAATACTAGTAAATAATTTGTTGGTCCTGGTATTTCCTATATTCAATGATAAATCTAAGCACAGTTCCATTGCCAGACTACCCTAGTATGGTGGCTAATCATTTATCATCTATCCCAATGGCTAAATCCAATTAAGATTGTACTTAAGGACATAGCTAAAAATAAAATATGCCAAACTACCACACTATACAGAAGAGAAAATCTTTTTAAGACGCGCCAAAGGAGGGGCCCTTTGCATTAAAACTGAATGGCTAAATGTATTCCTGTTATTGTATATCAAATTATTATGAAATTGCCATCTTTTCCAAAATACTACAAAATATTATATTGCCAAATTATTGCTAGTTGTCTTATTTAATCACGTCATTTTTAACAAAAAAAATTACCATTTTATTTTCTTAAATTAGGTTAAAGTTAGAGCACCACAAAAGATGGTATTCTATATGTTGAATCTTGTGTAAAGGTTAAGAGAAATATCCGTTCTGAATAAGATGTTGTTGACACAATGACATTGGAAATGGGGTTCAAAATTTGCCTGAAAGCAACTGGTATATTCTGGTCTGGGTTCATCACAAATAGTCAAACTAAAATCTTTGTCATGACATCACACCCTCGTATATCTTACTTCATCAGCTCAAATTAAGATTAAAAATATTGATGTGACGTCCCCTTAGCTACTAGCTCTCAGTCTATTGAATGACAAACTATTTCCTTTTCTGCAGCATGCGGGAATGAGCACTGAAATAAATTTACCACCACATGTACGCAAAATTAATAAAAATTAAGACCGAAGTAACAGATATTAATCAAAACGCGTCTTGGATTTAACCAAGACCTACAAAGTATCGATAAGAACAAGGTTAATCACTTGACTGAATGCGCAGATATTGAAACTTTTTTTTAAATTAAAACTTACGTGCTTAAGAAAGTATGTTCCATCACCCTATTCCATTGAATAAACTTACTTTACTGGTAGTAAATTTTTTCCCTCTCAATAATTTGAAAAATTTACTTATCTCGGGTTTTCGAGCACAATTCCATTCCCCGAAAACATTTTATAACTACATTTATTATCACTTTTAAGAGTTTTCGTGTGGAAAAATACCTTATAACTAGTAACTACACGTAACAATGACAAAACGATTTAGGGTAGTCTGCTTTAGCTTCTGCTGCGCCCGATACGAACAAGGAGGATGTATAGTTGTATACCCCCTTGATTGAAGTACGCCTTGTGCCATTCTCATGCCTTGTCTTTCGCTGGCCTCGTCACCAAGGCAATAGCCCACTCAATTACGCGTTAAGCTGCTCGAGAATTCTGTGTGAATTACTTTTTAAGGTATTCGTCAGCAAATAGTAGTTGTTTTTGAGAGCATTCCTCGCCTTGAAATAGGACAACTACGAAATAATTCGACCAAATTGAAGTTTAAATATTCGAACAAATCTTATTTTATAAATATCTTCTACCATTTCAATTTCTATAAAACTGTTCTACCAAATGCATAAAGAGTGCTACCAGAAGTCTCTGGGGCTACTAGAAATACAACATTTACTATAGGAAGATTCGCAGCGACAAGTTTAAAAATCCCATATTCCTTTCAAAACCGTTAATGCATTATCCTTGTTCCTGAAGATATACAGACTAAGTGGCAGAGTCGAGCCACAGCGTCGTAGATCACGCGACTCGGTGAACGCAGGCTATTTTTCAAAATAACCAAGTCATAATTTTCAGGCTACGACCACGCTTAAGTTAACAATTACAACAAAGAAAATCAAAAAATTACGAATATCATGCACGCCCCTACTGCTTGCGAACCATAGAAACGCCATGGCAGAACCGTTTGACCACTGTCTGTCGTACCGCTGCTATAGACCCTTTTTACGTAAAAAAGAGATGGCAATCCTTAGTATCGGGACATATAGGAGGGGGGGGGGTTCACCCCTCGCCGTCTCTGCTCTATTTATGATCTTTCCATCGACTCGACTCACTCGAGCGAGATGGAAGGCAAAGTTTTACCCCCGTGTCTTTCCATGTCGAAGTGGTCTATTAACATAAGTCAGTTTAACCAAGAGCAAAAATCATAACGTCCCCATTGAATGTGCTGCCATTGTTGAAATTTGCACTAAAATTAACAAAAGGTTTCACTATGGAGCGTTCAGGGCATGAACGGGGATATGTTAGCAACCTATTAACGACACAATGTCATACACGTACTCTCTTAAAAGTGATAATAAATGTAGTTATAAAATGTTTTCGGGGAATGGAATTGTGCTCGAAAACCCGAGATAAGTAAATTTTTCAAATTATTGAGAGGGAAAAAATTTACTACCAGTAAAGTAAGTTTATTCAATGGAATAGGGTGATGGAACATACTTTCTTAAGCACGTAAGTTTTAATTTAAAAAAAAGTTTCAATATCTGCGCATTCAGTCAAGTGATTAACCTTGTTCTTATCGATACTTTGTAGGTCTTGGTTAAATCCAAGACGCGTTTTGATTAATAGAGGTAAGACTCGATTTTCTTTGCTCGTACTTTTCTCGAAGTTTAAGCAATCTGATAACCGTAATTAATTTTTGTATGGTATTAGTATTTAAAGAACGATTATTTTGAATGCTCATCTGTTGAATGGTCTGCTCTTATTTATTTATTTTTCGTTCATTGGCGGATGCTATGAGATATTTGTTTTCTTCTAAATTATACAGGGTGTTTCTGGAAAGTCTGGCACAAATTAACAGGCATGTTCCTTGGGTCAAAAGGAGTCCAAAAGGTCCTATGACGTTTTGGGGTAAAGCGCTCCGTTGCGACGTTATGGGCTCTCAAAAGTAGGCCGAATGGAATCGATTCGATTTATTGTAAAATTTAAGGGGTTCATTCGAATTATTGTAAAATTTAAGGGGTTCATTCGAATTATTGTAAAAGTAATGTGTCTAATTGAAAAAAAGAATAAAAGACTGGTCAGTTACCAGTACATCTGAACAAACAAGTAACCGATATCTGAGCTACTTTCCTTACCTTTAATTACAATCATTAATAATAACAAAGGGATTAACGCTTTTGGCCGTTTAACACGTTCACGGTCTTCCACTAGGTTTGAACTTATTTCGATCATTGCCTTATGCTTAATAATCGAAAACAATTGGGTCAAAACCACAATACTAGTGCTATAATTCTGCAAGATCTCCTTGTTTTTCGGCCTACTTTTGAGAGCCCATAACGTCGCAACGGAGCGCTTTACCCCAAAACGTCATAGGACCTTTCGGACTCCTTTTGACCCAAGGAATATGCCTGTTAATTTGTGCCAGACTTTCCAGAAACACCCTGTATAACGAATTATCCTATAATTTCGAAAATGTTATATAATATTTAGTTTCAAAATTTATACGTTCGCTTTGTAAGTTATTGCAAATGGTCAAAGAAATTTGTGGAATTACGGTTGATAAGATATGTTCCATAAGTTTGCCACTGGTTTCTGAGAGCTTGTCAGGAAGTGATTTTCGTAAAGCGACGCCCGGTCAGGCGCCGTCAAAGGCTTAGTAATGCAGACAAAATGGGGAGATGAAAGTCCTGCAAAATTAACCGTCTGTTGTGAATTCTCGCGTTGTCTTTCTCGAACTAGCTCGACCTAAAAGTCTCTAGCCGTTACGAAGTGTAGGAAGTGTCATACTCATGGAACATATCTTATAAACTTATCACCTTAACAAAAATGTTTTTTTTTTTAAATAAATAATTCGCTTTAAAGTTTTTCTTTTATTTTACTTTTCGTGATAGGGCAATGTCGGGTAACTCGGAACTAAAAGATACTGTTACGTTAGAAACATGTTTCCTCAAGACTTGGAATATTAAGACTTCCAATTTGAAATCGGTGAAAACTAAATTAGTCAAAATGAATAGATCAATCTTCGAGTACGAACAACTATGGTAAGAAGTCATTTTTAAAAGGGAGCTAACAGTCTTGACCCTGAAACGTCACACCCTTCTATCTCTTACTGGAGTTTCATCCCCCCTAACGTTTGGAAACAGTAGTCTACGCGCAAAAATGCCAGCCAGAGGGGGCTGCGTGGCGTCAGACCATCTCTTCCTTCCCCCTAGCCAGTTGTTTACTCCCTATATCTTTTATTTCTTTGTAGTTATTCGAGTAAAAGGTCTGTCCTCAGCGAAACTAAACGCCAGTTTGTAATGACAGCTGTTCAGTCTAGCGAAATTACCTTACCCCCGCCCCCGTTTCTTAGCTTAATTAACTGCGCGTGCGCTTCAGGGTTGCCGGAAATTTGTGACTTGAGCATCTTGGGGTTTAGAGCCAATTAATAACTACAGAATCGAACGGAATACTACAAAAATTACAACAGTCTTGTTGTAGGTAGCGTCCTATAATTCCTATAAAATCCTATATTTTAAAACTGTCTTATAAAATCCTATATTTTTAAAACTGTCCTATAAAATCCTATATATTTAAAACTGGTTGTCGTAACCCCTGTTTCAACTTGACATGGGTAATGGGGAGTGGGAGTAGTTTCGAATAGTTAGAAAAGTGAATTCCGGGTAATCTCGGGGTGTCGGGTACCCGCACACCCCTAATTATTATCAAAAACGCATAGATAATTTCATCTATTATTGTTTCTAAACCGTTGTAGCGGGGAAAGTTATTCCGAGGCCTTTCTATAGTTGTTTAGAGCATTGCCAGTTTTCCTAAAATTAATTCAGGGAGCATATTGACACCATTATTTTATAAATAATTCATCTTGAAGTTTTGAAATAAAGCGAGAAATTTTACAGAAACTTTTTTCCTTCATTTGTTTCTATTTTGCAGTGATCGTAGTGAGCGACGGATTCCCATGATACCTTTAGGCTTAAAAGAAACGAAATTTGTTGATTTAAAAAACAATTGAAATGTCGTTAAATTTTATTGTCAAATGGATTTTATTAAGTTTGGGTTTAATAATTTATGGCAACGATAATTGACTTTTTTGTAGAATTTTATCTACAAACCTTTCGAAGAAAACGTTCGTATCGAAAACGCTATTCAAGAGCTTGTCGACATGAGAAAAGTTAATGATTAAGTTCAATTAACTAAAATAACCGTTAATTAAATGTTTTATTTGTTCACAACTTTTATTTAAATATTACAATCAGTTGCGATTTATGGAACAACGCTTTTACGCGCCAAACCTCAGTTTGGGCATTCGTTTCACGTGGTAAGGGTTGTCTCTCCCCCTCCGTTACTTTTGGCTCTTGTATTTTTGAATAGACTAAATTTTTGTGGGCCCTTTAGGTTTGATTTCATAAAGAGTGTTCGAAAAGCCAGAAAAGGAAAATGCAAAAGAGGGAGAAGAAAAACTTGTGGAAATACCCAAAAAACAATTGCTCTTGAGAAAGCATCTGTTTTATTCAACATCGCTGCTCTCTATACGCAGATTGGTGCCGAACAAGTAATGAATTTAACCTTATCTTAACGTATCTAGGCGGGTTTTATGGAAACAGATAGACTTATAATTATGTATGACGAATTTCACCTGACGCGAATAATAATTTATCTCGACTAACGTTGTAAATAGCGCGAAGAAATGAACATGGGAGATATAGGGGCACAATGATGCCTTTTAGCTAGCTGTATGTAGTCATACTCTTACAAATAAATATTAGCAGGGTGTTTCCAATATAGTTTCTCTAGACACGAGACAAGTACTCTTAAGTAGCATCGCTCTTCACGCGTCATAGTGAACGCTTTTATGATAGTTACGCGTAACCCTTAACGACCCCATTGTCTAAATGAAACGTAACCTCTATCCCCAATCAGGACCGTGGAAAAATCACGGGAATCCACAAAGCTGTGGATAGTTTCGTCAGAGCCGCCGGTATGTTCCGGTACATCCGCCAAACTTTAAGCAACCCAAGCATAAAGGAGCTAAGCCAGGGAATGTCTATTTGAGAAATACATGGATGAAGCTCCGAGTCAGGAGAAGTTACCGAATGAGGAGAATTTTGAGGCTGCTTAAGAAGTGGTCGAAGTATCCGACGCGTATGAAAAGTTTAAGACACCCGCTGTTCAAGATTATATCCCTTATACGTGGAATAGTCTGATTTTAATCAAATCGGAACACTACCGAGCGTTGGCGCATTATTACGTCGGGATGGCGCTTGAAGATCATGGTGGTAAGTTAATTCAAGATTGCTCCAGGTCAGGAAAATTACGGAATTTGAATCTGAAAATTTCGTGGCAACCCTGTGATTGTGAACAGCATTTCAAGTAGGTACTTAACTCGATTGCTTCCTAACACAGGGGAACCGTCGGAGGAAGTGAAACAAACGCTGACATGCGTTGATATTCGCGTACCTGTTAACCCCGAAGAAAGGCGGCAGCTAGGTAACGCTCATCCCAGAGTAGCGTCCTACTTATTTCCAGTATCAAAGACCCAGTACAACAGAACCATGTTGCAGGACGCCAGCCGCGCTAGCAGATCAAGGCAGCTGCGCACCAGTTGAGAGGTAATCTGACACTGGTTCAGCGCGTTCAGGGCGGCCTGACTGTCAGAATAAATTCCCACAGTCCGTCCTGTATACCCTTTGTTAATGCAGTAATCTGCGCAATAACATATCGGGCAATTTTGCCTGGAACACACTAGCAAAGGTGCCCAAGCAAGCAGAAAACCGACCCTTGTGGTTTGCCAGTAATAGCCGGCGCCAGCGCCGGAATCAGTCTTGGAACCATCGGTGAACCAAATGGTTTCACCCCCAGTGCCAAGAGGCAGCAGGTTAGTCCACTCGGCCCGACTGGGAAAGTGGATGCTTAATGGCTTAGTGAAATCAAAACTGGTGCCGGTTTTGACAGAGCACATCGTTAACGACGGCTCAAGTGCGGCGTACTCCCGAAAGAGCTTCGTATGGCTGTAATCCCTGAGTCTTGGAACCCAACAGCCCTTAATGTTGAGCCTGTAGGCCCCCATGACAGTCTCCTCCTCAATGAAAAGATGAAGAGGAAGCACGTCAAGGAGCACCTCCAGGGAAGCAGTTAGGGTCGATCTCATGGCCCCCGTAACTCCAATGCAGGCAAGCCTTTGAAGCTTGTGCAGGGCAGCCTGCACCGTCTTGAGCCAAACCCTTGTCCACCAGACAAGTGCCCCGTAGGATAGTATGGGTCTGATGATCCCAGTATAGAGCCAGTGTACAGCTTTGGGGTTGAGGCCCCAAGTCTGGCCGACAGAGCTCCTGGTCCTCCTGAAAAGCATCTTGGCCTTCTTGATGCACCGATCAAGATGCGGCTTCTATGTGAGTCACCGATCAAGATGCGGCTTCCATGTGAGTCTGCAATCAAAGGCCACCCCCAGGTATTTCACCTCGGAAGACTTTGTCAGGACCTGGCCAAAGAAAGAGATATCATTGAACAGATCCTTAGCCAAGAGTGTCGCTGATGCCAAATCTCTTAACTGCTTCAATAATAACCGAGCTAGAGACCTTATCAAAGGCCCCCTCAATATCGAGGAAGACGGCCAGTGAAATTTCCTGAAACTCGAATGCCCTATCCAGGCAATTCGTAAGGCCGTGAAGGGCCGTCTCAGTGCATTTGCCTTTTTGGTAAGCGAATTGTGAAGAAGAGAGAGGAGTTACCGAAATTACCTCGTCTCTAATGTACCTGTCCACCAGCTTTTCCAGAATTAAGAGGAAGAAGGAGGTCAGGCATATGGGCCTAAATGTCTTCGCCTCGAGATAGGAAGCCTTCCCTAGCTTGGGAATAAAGATGACCCTGGAGCGCTTCCAGTCACGAGGTATGTGACCGAGAGCCATGCAAAGTCTCTAGATCTTGCATAGCGGAGAGGCGATGTGGTCTAAGCCCTCCTGCAAAAGCAGAGGGAAGACCCCATCGGGTCCCGGAGACTTGTAGGGCTCAAAACAGTTGACAGCTCACCGAAGCTTGGGAATCGTGACAACCTGTCTGGCTACAAGCCAGTCTTCCCTCTCAGCCCTGTGCAGGACAGGGTAGAGAGAGTCAGGGTTTGTTGGATTGATTAAAGTAGAGTCAGGAAAGTGGACCTCCAGCATGTGCTTGAGAGTCTCAGCCCCAGACTTAGTGTACACATCCTCCCGCAGCTTAATATTATTAAGTCGATGTTTGCTGTCGTGCGCTAGAATCTTCATGACCCTAGCCGTAGCAGGGACATTGGAGCCTTTCTCGCAGAAGGTCCGCCAGGAGTCCTTCTTGGCAGCTCTAATGGCCCTGTTGTAGGTATTAAGGGACTGCCTGTATCCAGTCCGGTCACCCGTGCGCTTGGCTTTGTTCAAGAGCCTGCGCGTGCATTTCCGAAGCCGGCTGAGATCCGCGTTCCACCAAGGGACAAGCCTCGAGCGGTTACCGGTCTTGAGTGGGCAGTTCCGGTGAAACGACTCAATGATAGAGCACTGTAAGTCACCAACAGCTCTATCGAGATCGTTAGGTGAAGTAAGTTTAGGGGTGTGACCATCTCCGTAGCGTAGGATTAGGTCTTCCTTATAGCCGGCCCAATTGGTCCGTTTTGGATTGCGTATCTCCGTCCCCTTCGGGACAGAGGTAGTCGCGATAGTAAAGCAGATGTGCCTATGATCCGACAGAGACGGCTCAATAGACACATGCCAGTTAAACACGGAAAACACGAGATTTTCTGTGGCTAGCGTGAGGTCAATTGCCTCCCTTCTGTTAGAAGTAACAAAAGTAGGTTCATTGTTCTGATTGGTTCATTGTTTACAACCAACTAAATATTATAGTAGATCATCACCTCTCCTGTTGCAGTCAGAACTGCCCCAAGTGACGTAATGAGCATTGGCGTCGCAGCCAATGATTACTTTGTCCCCTCTCTCCCTGCATTGTTTGACCAAATTGATCACCTCAATTGTCGGGAGAGAGTTCGCATCGTGGGCAAAGTATGCAGAGCAGCCGTGAGAGTCAGCTTGGCATGCCCAGTGGCCAGGACTAGCCTCACGGCCGCCGTGTCCTGGGACGTGTACAACGATAGAGAGATACAGCAAAGATTCCTCCGAACCAGAATACACGCCCTAGGTCTAGCAGCAGTTTGGTCATAAAATAGTGACCACACCGCGTCAAGACCGAGGATTTTGCCATGGCAAATCCACGGTTCTTGTATCAGGGCCAGATCAAGGCCCTCTATAGCAAACCTCCTGCAGAGTACCGCAGAGGCCGCCTTACTATGGTGCAGATTGATTTGAATCGCACGTAGCGTCCCATGGTCCCTAAGAGAGGGGTTCAGAAGGGACCTAGCTACACCTCATCAGTCCCGAGAGGGCTAGTGGCACCTTCCCCCCTGACAGACAAGCTCCCAGTCCCAAGATCCTCCCCCTCACCAGGACCACTAGAACGCTCATCGGCTGAACCCCGAAGGGTCCCATCCGATTCTTCCAGTAGGGTGGATTCATCCATGGAAGAACAGACTTCCGAATGAGCCCCCCCTCCCCCTCTGTGCCTAGAGCGACGCCAGAGAGCTCCACAGCGAGATCCCCCATCTCGCTAGTCCCACCCCCTGCCGCAGACTCGGCTACCGTGGTTTTAGTGGCTTCCTTGTTCTGAAGGAGTTTGAAGGAACCCTTGTCCACTCCAGTAAAGCCCACGAAACCAGCATTCTTAATGGCTTCCAATGAGGAGCCATCAATGAGCAGTACCCAGTACCGTACGGCCCTGTCCACGTACGTCCGGATGCATTTCCAACGTTCAGTGGCAAAACCTGCATTGAGGGCCTTTAGGCGCCGAAACAGCACCGCCGGCTCTTTTGTGATCTGGTCCTTGGTGCGAAACATTACCTTAAACGGCTTAGGGAGTTCGCGAGCTCTCATTACTGAGAGCACCGCATCCTTGACCACCGAGTAGGCTATGTTCTCCTTCAGCCATTGACCAGTGAACGTATCCTCACAGGAGTATACCAGGGCCCCGGCCATCAGGCTAAAATTCGCAAGGCGCGGTAGACGGCTCCCCGAAGGTATCCCATCCAGCGCCCCTAAAATCGCCTTCTGGAAAGCCACTCTGTAATAAAGTCTTTCTGAGGGTGTACGAAGGGAAGCGTATTACGCCAGTGCCTGATCCCTCGTTCGGGGCTCGCGTCGTGCGGGTTTCTCGCTACGTTGCCAATTTACCTAGCACCGCAATTGTAAATGTGGCAGATGTAAAAAATAATTAAAAATAAATAAATAAATGAAAAAGAAAAATATTGAAAGAGAATAGCTTAAAATGCATTTAAATTTTTCTCTTTTAAGTATTAAAATCAAAATTTTGTACATTCTCGATATTTTAAATAATTCCATTGCTTTAAGAAAATATTATATCCGTTAAGGCTGCCTAAATTGCGTATGTTTTCGCTTTAGAGACGGCCCCTATGGAAATGCCTCTAGCCACTCCCGGCGGGGCGCCTTTCGCTCAGCATCGAAGTTTGGGGAATATCATAAATTTCAGAATTCAAATATATGTCATTATGGGCACTTTTGAAAGCTTGTCACAAATGTCACAGATGAGTAAGAGGTGGGCTCTAATCTCGAATTAATTAGGAATACACTTATTTATCATTGTGCAAAGTTTCATGCTTTCTTCATAAAGTGCATGATTGTTTTGCTTATCCTATAGACTATCTTGATAAATTTTACAGTCTCGGGGGCTTTTTCCCCAATGCTATTCATTATTTGGGTAGCCAATTTCACCCTCATTGCTGAAAAAGTGCCCAAATAAACGTGACTGTCCGTAAGCTTTGGGCACCACACGGGACCATAAAGTGTGTTTTTTGTTTTTACTTAAAAGTCTTGAGTTTTTATGATATCCACTATTGAAGAAACAATTCCGAACAGTTTTTATAAAGGTGGCGGATCGGAGATATAATATATTATCTTTCTTTTCCAGGGTTAAAATACATATTCCCTGCTTTATAGTGAATTTTAGTCACTGGGTCGGGACGTGTACTTAGACGGGTCGGGACGTGTACTTAGTCTGATCATCTTCTGATTTAGAGCTAATTTAGCACATACAAGGTTAATACTTTAAATCCGTTACCTTCCAAAATCTCACAACTGAATTGTCAGGTACTTCTGCCTATGATATTGCCAGTACTTTACTAAGTGTAAGTGACGTCATCAATGATGCGACCTGAAGCACCGCAAACCACTACTTCCAAAGAAAACTGTTACCCTCCCCATTGTGCCTTGAATGCACATATCTATGGCTCCACCTAGAGCACCACAAAAGCCCTACTAATACCGCTAGTGATGACTATAAAGAAATCTAGTATCGAAAACGAAATGCTTTTCGTTTTCACGTTCCTGATACCGCTGATCCACGCGCGGACACCTCTAGCCTATGACATTCTTCGTGATATGGAGTTTACCCATGCTTAATGGACCTTTATTCGCGTCACGCGTCTCGGCAAATTTCGTCCTGGCTACTGCCGTCCTATACGCTTTGAGTATCGTTCAGTCAATTACTGCCAATTCTTTGTTCGCGGCATTGCTAATTGGCGGACACACCTTATTTATGAATACGCGGTCTCCCCTGACCGTACCGAGTCCCAGCGTCTCCTACACCGTAGTTTACAAGCGGAACTATGTGACCGTCGTGCCAGGGGCGAAACAAACCTTGTCATTCGTCAAGGAAAATTAATTATCCGTGGAACTGACTCACAAATCACGCCCAACCCTGGAAATTCAACCCATCCATTGTCTGCTGATACCTCTCTCCTCTCCCAATTCCATCCCTGTTCAATACCAACCCCTTCATTCCAAAAATATTTTGACCTTGAAAAAAAACTAACTGATACCCCACCTTCCAGCACCAGCCTCGTCGTAATTTCATTTAATGCCCAAAATCTATATGGTACACGTCAAGAATTATCTGCGTTATCTCACACTTGGAATGCTGATTGTATCTGCATAGCCGAAACCTGGGCTACTCCCTCACTTAGTTATGCGGTCTGTAATCTGCCTGGCTATACTATAGTACGTCAAGACCGTTCTGATCGCCCTGGTGGTGAGGTGTTTATTTATCTCCCTCAAGATTTAGTCTTCATCGAATGACTTCCCCTGTGAGTTACTCTGAAGCTGTTTGGCTTGAAATTAAATTTCGTTCCTCAGCCTCCTGGATCATACTTGGCTCCGTCTAACGTGCTCCCAATACGTCTGTAATGTACGTGTTGATATTATATATCTCGATCTTGCCAAGGCATTCGATACTGTCCCCCATGCACGGCTCTTAGCCAAGCACGATTCTTTGGGCGTACGTAACAATATCCTATGTTGGATTAAATCCTACCTCCAAAACAGATCCCAGTCAGTGCGCGTAAATGCTTGCCTTGGCAACTCCCTTCCTTAGGCAGTGTTCTTGGTCCGTTATTGTTCCTAATCTATACTAATGACCTTCCGGACACCTTAACATCCCCCCTATGTTTATTTGCAGATGATCTTAAAATTTACCGCGAAATTCACCCTTTTAATGATGTTACTCTTCTCCAAGCTGACCTTACTCGGATTGAGACGGGGTCTGTTCATAATGGTCTTACCCTCAACAGTCATAAATCTATGGTACTCTCAATTGCGCGTGACAAAGCTAACCCTGCATTACCATCCCCGTACTACCTAGCGGGAAAAAACATTCAAAGTGTTAACGAATGTCGGGACTTAGGCATCCAGGTCACACTTGACCTCACCTTCCACACGCATATTAGCAAAACGTACCATCGTGCCACGGGTCTACTTGCAACAATTAGAGCTAATTTCCCAAAAATTTCAAATAAGCTGCTAACTAGGCTCTTCCAATGCTATGTCCTCCCTGTAATCCAATTTGTCAGCCAAATATGGAACCCCTATCACGTCGCAGATATAGATTTATTAAATAAAATACAGGCCAGGGCCTCAAAAATCCCCCTTCATCTTCCTAAATTACAACGTGGGGCGCGATTATCTGTTATAAATTGGTCTCCTCTCGCTTCCCGACGTACTTACCTAGATCTATACAGCTTATTTCGTATTCTTTCCCGTGAAGATCAAATTCAATCGAAATCAATACCCGAGTACATAGGCGTAAACTTTTCCTACACTCATCCTGTAAAGACCCCATGAAGTACTCCTTTTTTCGGCGGGCTATTCCCATCTAGAATTCTCTCGCCTCTGAGCTGGTTTTGGCTCCCTCATTAGCCGTTTTTAAACTAGGAATCAGAAAATTCCTCAAAATTTAGTCCCAAACCCTTCTCCCTTCCTGTCCAATTACTATTACCTGGAGCTGTAAGGTTTATTGCAAACCCTAGCTCGTCATCCCACACGGAGCGAAAAAAAACGTTAATGCGGTCATTTCTTAATACTATTATTACGCGCGCAGTCGAAAGTATGCAGGACCCATAACCTGTTATAATTAAGTAACCAACGCTAGATTAAGGCGAGCTAAGTCGTCATATTCTGTTTAATGAGTAACAAGTAACAAATAAATACAACAATACCGTGTGTGTATCTTAACATATTTTTACATAGTTGTCACCACGTCTATTAAGTTCAATTGATCGATAAGACCGCGCATCTTTAAATCTTCTATTCTCTGTATACTCTACACGCGCACAGCTAGGTCTCTTTGTAACCTAGCTTTGTGCGTGCTGACAAGAGACGAAAAACTTCAAGATTTTCAGGATTTAAAATTCAAAGGATTCCGCCTGATTCCCAATATGTTCCGCCTGATTCTAAAAAAAATCAGCCTGAATCTCGTTGAACTCAGTCTGATTTACGATGATTTCAATCGGATTTCCAAAGACTTCGTTGGATTTTGTTTTATTTTAATCAAATCATTGGTTTTACAGTTTAACAACGAATTCAAAAATTGAATGAATATTCATTTCACTAACAATTCCCAAACTCAAGTTGATTTAACAATTTCTAAGGGGTTTCAAAATTCATAATGATTTCAAAAACTGTCAATTCTAAATAATTTGACCAAGATTATACGTTTATAAGATACGTTGTCACTTCATGAACGACAAGCGAGAATTGACTACACTCGGTTTTGCAGTCTAACTTCCTATTTTGTCTGTATTTAGCCTTTGACAATGCCTTACAAGAAGTCGATTTTCGAGAATCACTTAATGATAAGCTCTCGGAAACCACTGACAAATTTAAGGAACCTATCTTATGAACTTATGCCAAGATCTACAAAGAAATTTCTTTTAATTCAATAAGACTTTAAAAATGAACTTTGATTTAAATAAGCCTTCAAAAATTGACTTTTATGTCATTATGACTTTGAAAATTTACTTTGATTACAAAATGACTCATTACTTTCTTATATTTCGGCGGATTTTATGCAGGGTTTTCCAAAAAGTGTTGTAGGACCGAGATACAGTGTGTTCTAATGGCAGTAACTTCTTCTACGACAGCTTCATTATTATTCTGACCTTCCCATTACATCCACCCAGGATTTTTACTTAATATAATAGATCAGCTGGCCAGTGTTGTTCCAGTTCTTAAGGGAACTGGCAGTCAGGGTCAGGGAAAACCTGGAAAAGTCAGGGAATTTTGGAAGTTTCAGCAAAGTCAGGGAATTTGATTTTTGTGGGTAAAATTTATTTACATTAGCCCATGTTTTTGACTTTTGTGTACCAGCATAATACCAGGAAATTCAATGAAACTCTGTTATTTTTGTTGCATGAGGTACCATAAAATATTCTAGTAATTAAGCATTGTAATTTCAACGTTTTTAGATTCGGGCATTGGCTCTGACTAAACAAAATACCGAAAACATTCGTGGCCAAAAATTCCAAATGTTGTGTGCGTATTTTTTCGTGTACCAAGTAATCGGGGTATTTAATCTCGTTTTTAAGATATTTTTTGATAATATTTCCGTCGCCACAGAGTCAGAGAGGTCTTTTCGGAACTTTTGTGGATCCCTGTTAATATTTTACGCCGTTATCAAAGGTTATCTCCTAACCTGGAAACCACTCCTTTGTATGGACCATGCAGTATAAGCCTTTACCTTTTTTGTTTGTTTGTTTTTATGGGGTGGTGTGAAGTGTTCGACGTCTTACTAGAGGGTTAGGATGCAAGATAAAAACCTACCTCTTTTCACTTATGATTCATCCTTGCAAACGCTAGACTAGATGTTAGAATGCAGTCAGTTGTGGAGAGTTAATTCATGGTAGAACCCTTATAGCAGGTCCCATTGTGGTGCCATCCTTTCCTTCCATCACCCTGCGGGGGGTTTTACCTCTTTGGTTCTTCTCGAAAATATCTTTGCTTTGGGGTAGCGAAAAATTAGTACATGAATTTAATAATTTGAAGAAAGGGTGAAATGGAAAGTAAAGTGATTCTTGATAGATTCTTCTACTAAAAAGACCAATCTGCATAGTGTAACCTTTAGGAAATGGAAGGCTCTTTCTACAAGAAATACTGAAATGAAAAACTTTCTAGTACTTTGTTTCATTCAATAATTATCATTCAGTTCCAAACCCGAAGAGATTAGCGCTAGAGTCACAAATTACTGGCAAACATGTGAAACCGGGGAGGGGGAATTTCTCTAGCCCCCCATAGTGCAAGTTAATCATGGAGATTCGATGTTACAGCTAACGTCACCCAGCTATTTGCCCCCGTAGAACCATAGCGGTACCAACCACGGCCGCCCACTGCCAAAGCTAAGCCCGTGGGTGACGTTTTGCCTAGGCACTGACGTCACAACCCAGACTTTTAATTTACTTTTTTTTTATTACTTGGACGTTCTTAAAATACCAACCAGTTCTATAAAGTGTTTGCTTAATCAACCTTGTCTCGTCTAATTATTAAGAGTCTCGTGGCAAGCTCCATGCCGAATGAAGTTTATCGCGATGTGACAGTCGTGGCTCGAAATGTAGAGCGTGCAACGGAAATTTTCTTAACGGGAAGTCAGGGTGTTACGCGATAGTCGGAGGTCCTTATTTCAAATTATCCATAAAGTCTGAACCAATTTTGAATTTTAAAATCATTCTGAGATATTTCCTGGATGTTTCACTATGCAGAATGCTCTTATAATTAGTAGAAGAAACGATAAAAAATCACTTGATTTTCCATTTCAGAGTCTTAATTGGGAAAGTTGTCCAGAATCCGGAAGGACTGCGATAAAGAGAATGTAAGGATGTAAAGATGCAGGCCAAACCACCTTACACCCTCAATTAATTAAAGTAGAGCTATGGCAGTACTACGTATGCAAACGTCATCTCTCAGCTCAGTTTCATCCCCCTACCAAAGCGCGTCCAGAGGGAGGGCTACACAGTCTACACCCCCTCTCTACCGCCACTAGAGATTAATGAAAGTAATACACCAACCCTTTAAAATACGGTTGTCATTTTCCTTTAATTTTTACTAGAAAAAATAGCGCATTTTTCTGTTAAAAGGCGAATTTTTGTAAGCAACAAAAATACCCCAAAATATTTCCATTTGACATACACGTGCTTGCAAATGGCCCTATACAAAGACAAGGTATTGCACCATACGAAAATAATGGTTCCCTGGACAGTGCCAGGCGACACCGAGTCTTTGGCGACCTCCATTTACACCCCAAGGCCAAGATCGAACCCAAACTGCTATACTTTCTCGGGACGTGGGGTCCCGGCCAATTCCTACCCCTAACCCCTTTTAAATTGACCCATAATTTGGAGGCTATTTGTCGATTTTTACCTCTCCGAGTGACGTATGTCACGGAGAGGTATTACACTCAACGTGTGTGTCTGTGTGGGTGTGCCTGGTGTGTATGTCTTGTTACACCCCAGGGGACCGCGTTCGCAGTTTGCAAATCCGAGCAAACGTGTTCTCAATTTCCGGACCGCATTTACAGTTCACGGAAATTTGGATAATTGTATTCCACTTACATGGGTGTTACTCCATTGTCTGTCTAACACCACCATCCTCTGGTCTTTTGTCCATCCCATATGGACACCAGTCTGTATTTACTGCCAGTAAGTACAGAATGGTGTTCATGTGCGATGGACAAAAGGCCAGATGAGGGTGGTGTTTAGAGGCCAGTAAGTACAGACTGGTGTCCATGTGGAATGAACAAAAGATCAGATGGTGGTGGTGTTTAGAAGCCAGTATGTACAGACTGGTGGCCATGTGGGATGGGCAAAAGACCAGATGATGTTGGAGTTTAGAAGCCAGTAAGTGTAGATTGGTGTCCATGTGGGATGGACAGTCTGGTTTCTATCTCCATCATCGTCGTTAAGATTAAAACATACGCGGCGATCTGCTAGGGTTACGAGAAACGTCCAGCCTCCCAAAGGTGGAGCTTCAACCAAAGGTTCACGCAATGGGGCTGTTCTTGTCCATAGCTGCGATTCGAAACCTCTATATTCTACTGATTTGAGTAAGGCGAAACAACAGACGTATCCTTCAGTTTAAAAGTCAATATTAGACAAATCTCTCAAGAATGTCTAATTATTCTTTTTAAAACGATGTAACTCTCAAAAAAAATTAACGAAGAAAATATATTTAGTATTAAAGATAATTTGGTTTCTCAACTCAAAATTAATACAGAAATAGTTAAACAGCAGTCTATGTGTTTGTCTGTGTGTGTCCGTCCGTTGTTACACTAGTGCACGGCGTTAGGAGTTCGCCTTGTGTAAATAAATCCCACAGAACCTTTATATTTCCCTTTTTTCATAATATAAAGTGAATATATGAAAATATTTTTCGTAGTTTTGTAGCTTTAAAGCTCTGTTTCATTTTGATATTTCAAGTACGTTTTTTAATATTATTATTTTAAATGGCTGTTTATATATTACCATAAGTTTATAAGATATGTAACATAAGTGTGTCACTCGTTAATGAGAGCTTTTCATGAAGTGACGTAGGTGAAACGTCATAGATTCTTGAAAAGCGACGCGTAGTGAGGCCGTGTCAAAGGCTTAGTACAGACTAAAGAGGAGGATGGACTGCAAAACCGAGTGTAGTCAATTCTCACGTTGTTCTTGAACTAGCTCTCATTAAGCCTCTAACATTACGAAGTATGGGTAGTGACATACTTATGGAACATATCTTATAAACTTATGATATTACTTAAGCTATACTAAATTGAGTTAGAAATTACAATAAGAACGCTAATGCTTAGACGCGGTCGGTTAAATCTAGTATTATCCATAATAGGCCTAGTGAACTAAAGAGTAAATATTTCAGGCCCGAAGTGTAGTATACTGTGGGTATTGAGATTAGTCTCAGACATTAACGGTTCAGAGTGAGCCGAAAGCTAGATAAACATTTAAAAGATTGGGTTTAGATTTTATAATAGAGGAAAGCATCATGTTGGCCATCAGACCAGTGAAAGATCTGGTCGTAATCGGTTTATAGCTACTATGAATATAGTTGTGGTTAAACGAGAGGATGGTGTTTACACGACAATCCGGTGTGAATGTGGCTTTGATCATAAGTGGTATACAGTAAAGTCCTAGACAATTGGGCCTTTACAACACATAAAGGTAATATCTCTCCATAATTTATACTCTTCATTTCCTGTTTTTCCCCATTGACTTATTTCCATGTGTACATGACGTATCCTTATTGGATGTAAAATGTCGTGTACTTTAATCTATATTCGCAAACTTTGAATACTGCTTTAATACTTAATAAATTTTAACTTCTGCAATTGCTCATAAAAAAGAGAAATAATTTCATATGTAGGTAAATAAGTTTGTAAGTAGTCCACTTGACTAGGAGAGGTAATATTTTGGTTTTCCCAACTTGTAATAAACCAAAAATGGTTTATAATGAGAACTACCGAGTCAAAATTGGTTTCAATCCAGTCTATAATTGTATAAGAAAAATTGGAAATTAAGATTAACGAATCCATTTAGTGTAATTTAAAATATGTTTATTCTAACGACGCGAATGGCATTAAGGTTTTTTCCCCTCAGGATTTCAATCAGTCTTTGAAACTTACTATTTTCGATCTAAGAGCTACGTAACAATTTCCACCAATTTTATACTCATCCAACATTTCGTATTGACTTTCACTTCCACACTTGAGAGTTACCCAATTTTCAGGTTCTTCTTTCACACAATAAGCGTATAATATAAAAACTTTCGACTTTGTATACTGAACCGGCTAGAACTGGAGACATGTTATAATATAAGATTGATTTAATTTCATTTTTTTTTCAGTATCGTGATCTAACAAGCAGCCCGATAAATATTTAACATTATCAAATGTCATACTACCGAAACAATAAATTTGGTCGGGAAATTCTTCAGAAAGGATAAGTTGCAAGGGTGGCGGGAAATCGTTTTTTAAGATGAACCTCCACACGGATTCGCTTTCTAAAGCGAAAGGTTGTTCGTCCAAAGTGATGTAGCATTGCAAATACTGGTGTCAAGAAGATAGAGTTTTCGTTAGGTTTATGTTGTTGTTAGACGCCCTAGCAATCTTTTTGAAGTACTTGTGTTTACTCTAGAGCCTAATACAAGAAATACTTTTAATAGGTCCGTATTTGCGGAAGGCTTCTGGATAGTGTAGTAGATAATGAAATTTAGGCGTCATAATTTCACTTCCAATCACCGTTACAACAGAACTTAAAAAGGTTTCGATTAACATCTGGAGTTTTGGGATAAATGAAATGTGTTAATGCGTTACGTAGATAAACTCATCTATCTCCCTTAGTTTAAGGTAAATGTCATAATGCAAGTCATTATCGTCCGGCAAATACTCGTAGCACATAAATGGCAGAAGTCGAAAAAACAAAGTATCTCGCTTGCAGAGCCTTTTAACCGTCCATCCCCAGTAATTACCCCCTTATTTGTGTTTCTGGTTTACTTGACTCTGTTTTGCCAAATCGAAAGTTGGTTAAAATTTCGTTCAGTCCATTAAGGCCCAACTTTGTCTTAGTAAACATATACTTCATAGTATGTTTTAAAATTACGAGAATGACGCCTTCATTTAAGTCACGCATTGGATCTGGTGGTAGCTGTTGAGTTATATCAAATCCCTTTATTTTCAAAAGCGGACTTTCTTGTCGAACTCCATAAATCGACGCTTCATTCGGGTTTCTGGCAATACTTTGCAAGTAATAAATATGTCGATCAAGCGATCTCGACTGTAATTCACATTCCTTCAATTTAATTGGAACTTTTCTATCGTCACCATACAAGATCGGCAAATTCTCCCCGAACTAAAACAAGCTTTAAATACTGCTAGTTTATGTAGCCCCAAGTTGTCGCCTGAAAATATTGAAACAGTGGCCTTAATACTTTTACCCATACATTCGATAAAAATTCTTTCCCTTTCCATTACGTTTAGATCCAAATCGAGAGGTTCAAGTTCCGCGTGCCATCTGAATTCCTTAATATCGCGTGATTTAGATAGAAAACGAGATTAATATCGCTTAGTTTCGATCTATATTTTGAGTCCAAGTTCAAGATTGAAAAATAGCAGCCTAGTAATTCATGTTTCCCAGGCTTTGATCCAAGTGGATTTGCCGTTTTAAATTCATCAATATATATTTTTGTAACTGCAGTGTGTCTATTGAGAAATTTGAATTTCGGTCAATAATTGTTTTGGATATTTCACCTTGAAGGAATTTTATCCAAATCTTGATGTTTTGACAGCTGTATATCGGAAGAATACAACTTTTGAATCACTTTTATAACAGGAAAATAGTGAAAATGTGGTTTCTTTTCCTTGTCCATCGGTTGAGGAAATGTAATTTGTACTGCTTCTACTAATCCATAATCTGACATGCATAAAGCTCTAAATTCTGAGAGAGCGGTAGCTCTCTTAGATAAGACTTCATACTGCTTTTAATGTATAAGGAGGGTTTTTTGTTTGGATGTAGTTTTTTTTGTATTGTATTAATTCATTCGAAAAAATTCCACAGAACTACAATTCGGGCCCTTAATATGTGGTTAAAATTTCAAAGAGATCCATAAATTAGTTTATTTTATAAAAAATAAAGTTGCTAAGGGTGGTTTTCATTTCCATAAAATTAATCACACCTTTTGATGCAAAACAGAAATTTTTCCCATAGAAATAACATGGGAAATTTTTCGAAAAAAACAAATCGGTTATTCGTGATTTAGGAAAACTATACGTTGGTTAGTTTTGGGAACGGTCTTAAATTAAACTTTAAACTATAATCTAGGATCATTTTTCTTGTTATTAAGAAAAATTAATTTTAAGTATGTTTAACTTAAATTTTAAAAACTACCCCAATCTGCGATATTTTAGCATTTATCCACTGTTTTTTAGGAAATATCAGCGAGACCAATGTTGGCCTTTTTTAACGTATAGTTGCCTCATAATAATCCGATTGTGTCTTCTTAATGCCTTTTGGTTGGAATGGCCTATCGATAGTGAGATAAGACGGCTTTAATATTGCTGCAGTGACGTTGACGCGGCCGCTACAGTGACGCCTTCAAAACACACGGGTCAAATTGTCGCGGATATAGTAAAATTCAGACTAGCTTAATAAACATTTTAACTTTTCCCTGCTAATTATTCTGGATTATCAATAAGAGATAATTAAACTAGACTCCCAATTAAAGATAAATAAACTAGATTACGAATTTAAGTAATTAAAGTAGTTTACCAATTAAACGTTCTTAAAATAAATTATCAATTAGAGGTAATTAAACTAGACTACCAATTAGAGGTAATTAAACTAGATAAAGAATTAAGGGTTACTAATTAAATAACCAATTAAGGGTAATTAATCTAGATTATCAATTAAGGGTAATTAATATTATCAATTAAGGGTAATTAATCTAGATTATCAATTAAGGGTAATTAATTTAGATTACCAATTAAGGGTAATTAATCTAGATTATCAATTAAGGGTAATTAATCTAGATTACCAATTAAGGGGTAATTAATCTAGATTACCAATTAAGGGTAATTAATCTAAATTACCAATTAAGGGTAATTAATCTAGATAACCAATTAAGGATAATTAATCTAGATTACCAATTAAGGGTTACCGACGACTGGTAAATAAGCTAGATTACCGACGACCGGTAATTAAGCTAGATTACCGACGACCGGTAATTAAGCTAGATTACCGACGACCGGTGATTAAGCTAGATTACCGACGACCGGTGATTAAGCTAGATTACCGACGACCGGTGATTAAGCTAGATTACCGACGACCGGTGATTAAGCTAGATTACCGACGACCGGTAATTAAGCTAGATTACCGACGACCGGTGATTAAGCTAGATTACCGACGACCGGTGATTAAGCTAGATTACCGACGACCGGTGATTAAGCTAGATTACCGACGACCGGTAATTAAGCTAGATTACCGACGACCGGTAATTAAGCTAGATTACCGACGACCCGTAATTAAGCTAGATTACCGACGACCGGTAATTAAGCTAGATTACCGACGACCGGTAATTAAGCTAGATTACCGACGACCGGTAATTAAGCTAGATTACCGACGACCGGTAATTAAGCTAGATTACCGCCGGTAATTAAGCTAGATTACCGACGACCGGTAATTAAGCTAGATTACCGACGACCGATAATTAAGCTAGATTACCGACGACCGGTAATTAAGCTAGATTACCGACGACCGGTAATTAAGCTAGATTACCGACGACCGGTAATTAAGCTAGATTACCGACGACCGGTAATTAAGCTAGATTACCGACGACCGGTAATTAAGCTAGATTACCGACGACCGGTGATTAAGCTAGATTACCGACGACCGGTGATTAAGCTAGATTACCGACGGCTGGTATTTAAGCTAGATTACCGATGAACGCGCAACGCCCTAGGACTTTTTCTCCCATATTTTCTAAACAATTTTAATTAATATGAAGACTGAAGTGACAGATATTAATAAAAACTGTCATTGTAGACAAAGACTGGAAAGTGTAAAGGATAAGGTTTGAAAATGAACCGCCTGAAGTAACAGATATTAAAATTTTCACTTTTGAAGACATTATAAAACATCAATTATTTTAAAAAATTCTTATCTTACTTTTTTTCACCAAAATTTCATTTTCGCAAAATATTTTTCAGCAATATTTACCCAAGTATTTTGTCCTCGATAGTAGTTGTCTTCTAGAAGGGTTTAAGGGATACTAGCTTGGTACTGGTTTTACTTTCAACTAACATTTGATTCTAGGAGATTCAAATGCTTGGATATCTGAAAAGATTTCTCTTGAAGAGTTTAAATTTTTATATTTTAAAATTGAAAATATTGCGAAGCGGAAAATAATATAGGCCTTTTCTTTGTGATTTAGTTATTAGTGTCGAAAAGATCTGTAGATTGATCGTGATCTTTGAGAGCAACACAGCACGTTAATATTTAATACTTTGAAAGCTTTACAATTTAAGAATACGTTTTGTAAAGTTTTAATACGGTTTATATTTTATAAGCTCTCAACGATTTTCTGTCGTTATAGGGTCGAATTTTCTACCTAATTTTAAATTTTTTATAAAAAATAAAATGTAAAGCCGTAGTATTTTCAAAATAACGCGCATGTTCCTTTTTAAAATACTTTCCCGAAGTAATTTTGGTGAAAAAAAGTAAGATAAGAATTTTTTAAAATAATTGATGTTTTATAATGATGTCTTCAAAAGTGAAAATTTTAATATCTGTTACTTCAGGCGGTTCATTTTCAAACCTTATCTTTTACACTTTCCAGTCTTTGTCTACAATGACAGTTTTTATTAATTTATAGTTAGAGTTTAAGCTTTCTAATGGTTCTCGAACTTCAATATTTTTTGAGAATAATTCAGCTTCGTCAATATCAATTTTTTTGTAATGGACAATTTTTAAGACATTTTCCTTGTTTGTGCTTAAAATTTGTTCGCAAAACATAAGTAAATCATTCGTAAGTGACTGCAAACCCGTTCTGGGAAGATGATGCGTTTCTTGATATTTAAGTATAATTTTTAATGAGGTGTCCTGAATTTCAGGAGATCTCAATTGCCTTTCATTTCTTGTTTTATCGAATTCAGTGTCGCATTCTATGTCAATTAAATCGTCCACAAATTCAGAAATTTCTTCTTTATGAGGCTTATCTGTCTGACTATCAGTTATTCCGCTTGAATTATGAAGAAATGTTTGATGTTTATACCTAAAATGACGCTGATACGCGCTTACTTTGTCATAAGCTCTCCCTTAATTTTCAAGTCCACAAACTATATTGAAGTTGCGATCGTGATAGTGCTTATTCTGCATATGAGTTTAAAATTTTTTGGTGACAGAAACGTACCGAGCACATTTGTACAGTCCAGATTCCGCCATTGTCATTCACCATTTAACTGCTGGATTTTTATTAAAATACTGAAATCTGACCGAGAAACGAGAAAAGGGGTTATGAACAATGTCAAATTTCTAGAATTTTTTTCTTAACTCCACAGTTCAATTCGTTCTACTAAAGGTCTGATCTACATGAGAGCGCGCGTATTTCCTTCTCTTTTTATGATCAGCAGGGCTTGTGACAAACCCCTTCTATTCTCTAGAAGCTGTTGCGATCATTCCAAATGACAAAAGCAACTTGTCCTTTCTATTTTCTAATAGGGAGGGATATGAAAGTGAAGTGCGAATCAGCAAAATTAAACGAAATTTTAAGACGTCAGTTAAAGACGTGAAGTCGTGGATCAACTTTGCTCATAAATGGTGCGCGTTGTATAAATGTGTATTTTTTATCACAAAGAGCACGTTGCGCACTGTGGGAGAGATATCGCGGGAACCACTGAAAATTCCCTTGTTTCCTGAAATTATATAAAACTCCTAATTTTAAGCAAGGTTAACTGATTACTTTTTTAAATCTCGATGAAGGTGATTTAAAATTTATTAGCTAATTTGTAGCCTACAGTTCGCTCTTCTGGAGCTATCTTAATGAATTACATTTTCTAATTTGTAGAGCCCGCGTAAAATTCGACATTGAAAGATTTCTATTACAAAAGCTTCCTATTTTAAGAATATTTTTAACTAAGCACCTTGACTTTAGTATAAAAAATATTACAGACAGAGAAAAAACTAATCTTTCTAGGTTGAATAAAATATCTCCGTTGATTAGCTTAGATTAGTTTAAAAAATGTTTTTTTTTGTGTAAAGTTTTTAGAGTTATTTTTAAATTTAAATAATAAACTAGCGTCAAATATTCTACAGTAAAGGACTCGGTAACCGTCGAATTCGGAATTTTGAGTTGTGATAGAATCACCATATTAAGAATATCTCTGTTTGGGCTGATTGAAGTAAGGCCAAGTGGATTCTTGAAATGGAAGATGAGATCGTGCTCCTTTTATGCTTCGGTGAAAGCAGAAAGAAAATAAAAATTAAAGATAATAAGTACGAGTCATTACTGGAACACCTTGACGATGACGACACTTTACGTGACTACGCTGGGTCTGACAAAATTTATCAGGTACATATATATTTTTGTATGATTATAGATGGTGGGTATTAGACAATAGAGCGAAAAATAGCTCTAATGTTAAACTCTTATACGCTTGAAGAGCCACAAAAATAGTGCACGCGCATTGGTGTATGATTCAAATTATTTTAGTCTGACTCAGACCGATGTAATCTAATTAAACCATAATCTAAAAATTGTGATATTATTTCTAAAATGAAGCGTGGATCGTAAAGGGCAAGTCTCATATGAATTGCATTTTTACCCTAGAAATCAAAATCTTTAGCTTAAATTTAGGCATTGGTTCTAAGAGCTCGAAGCCTCTTGTTCAAACGTGACAGATGTCGTCATTAATTATGCCCAACCTGAATAGTTTCAGGGGATTAGAGAGGGTAATGCGGATGGAGATTCATTGTGGTATAGATTAATAATTTATTGTAATGCCTGGCCGATAGCGTACTTTTCCGCTGCTTCGTCATCAACTTTCTGGAACGCAAAATCATGAGGATTTTGCTTTCAATTTGATAAACCTTTTTGACATTTGATAGCACGTTTATAATGTTACAATTTAAATGAGACTGGCCCTTGAAGAAAACCTTCCTCAGCCTTTTGCATAATGCAAGCTAGGAGGGTTTAGGGGTGAGGGAGTCTTCAACTGCCCGTTTTCCCATTGAAACGGGCTTACATATTATTGGCCGTCGTTTCCCCCGTTTTCACTCGTTCTGGGAGATTCTTAGCCGCGCAACTAGTTCCGCGCACATCGCCATCGGGCTTCGTCTGTTCGTTTGTTTTAATTTTTGGTAAATGCTGCAACTTTTTAGTGCTTTAACGGAACATTTATCATTATTTTACTTTATATTAATAGTAAATTATTGTTCTTAGATAAAACTGAAGGGAACTGTTTTTTACTCTTTCCCTACACCTAAACCTCTACTAGATAAGTGTTTAAGATGGATTAATGCCTTGGGGGAGTCGAGTTCACGCCCGATAAAGTTAAAAAATATCACTGCGTAATATAGGCGGCGTTGCTTCTAAGGCCTAAGCTAGCATGAAGAACCCGCTAGTTTTTTAATTGGGATTTGCGTGTCCGCGTCATGCGCGTAACCAAGGTAACTAGGTGCGCGTGCACGAACATCCCATCGGAGAGACCGAAACCTGAGCTCTAAGATCAGGCAGTCGAGGACTCCCTCACCTCTATATCCTCCTAGATGCGAGCAGCTCTCAAAGTTTCTGTAATGTTTCGAAGGAAACGTTTTCCCCCTGTATAGTAAAAGCACTTCCCTTCCTTCGACTGTATTAGACCCCTTGTAGCGAAATATTAGACAAAAATTTAGACATAGCAAAGTATTTTTTTTAATTGTCGTGTTAAAGATTATATTGTGTAAAAAATAGGAATGAGAATAAGGAATTTTTAAAAAAAAGTAGACTATTGATAAGCATTTTCTTTTTATTATAGTTAACATTTTAGATCTAAGCGGGGAATGCTAATCAGTTGTACCGAATTTGTTAACCGAGACAGTCACTGTACTTACAGTAGCATTACAAATAAATTGTTGATTTTTATCTGTTAATAATGGTTTTTCCGCTTGAGTTGATTTCAATCCGCCAGACATAAATAGATTTCAGTTGTTGTAACTTTCTAAGTGTTAGATTAGAAAAAATAACATGGTGCCGAAAACGCGGGATAGGATTAGAAATTAATTTAGAAATTAAACGGAAAAACGGAGCGAAAAAGTAAAAACGGTTAATATAAGTTATTAAGCGTGTGTTTGAAAAACTTTGTGAACCCTCTACTAAATCTGAGACCGGAAGTTATTTGTATTTGGAAACTTTATAAATACTCTACGAAATCTGTGACTGTACGAAGGAATTTCGTGAAATTCGCGTTCGGGGGCTCGAAAATTAAACTGTATATCCCAAACAATCCGAACAGAAATGGATCCGCATAAACGAAACGTCGGTAAAAGAGGCCACGCGAGAGGTTCGTTAACCCGTCAAGAAAATGAAATAAATCAAGCCTTAGTAGCCACGTCTTTAGCTGTAAGCAACGCTATATTGACTAAATGCGTTCTTCAGTTAGACAATATAGAATCGAACATTAGTACTTTAAACGAGAAAGTGCAAGACGGACTGACTACGGACGCGGAATTGGACATGGACTTGATGGATTGTTAAACAATTCAAAATAAAATCATCGATAAAAAGTCAAGGTGCATCGACGCTCAACAGAACTTGCAAATGACAAGCCAGAGGCAATCAGCATCAAGTACAACGCAGATAGTAAGCCAAGCACAATCTCCTGTACCTTTTAATAACGCGAAGACTGTAAATGCGAAATTGCCGCGTATAACTATTGAGAAATTTTATGGAGATATAACCAAATGGCAGGAATTTTGGACATCTTTTGAAAATACCTTCCACAATACCGAGTTACCCGATTCCGCTAAGCTTATCTATCTCAGAAGTTACCTAGGGGGTATTGCTTTATCTAGTGTTAGGGGTTTATCAATGACCTATCTTAACGCGGTGAACACTCTCGAAGAACGATTTGGTAGAGATGAAGATATAACACAAGCTCATATCGAAAATATACGAAATTTAGAACCTGTTAGAAAATCGTCAGACATAAGAAGTTTACGGAATTTCTTTGATGTACTTTATGTTAGTGTTATGGGAATAGAGACTCTTTATGTTAAATATCAATATGGGGCTGTATTAATTCCAATAATTACGGATTTATTACCAGAAGATATAGTTCTTAGTTATTCCCAGAAAAACCGGAAGGCGTTTTGTATTGATAAATTAATCGAGTTCCTAAAAGAAGAGGTCGAAAGTAGGGAACAAGCTAGTAAATTGAAAAAAGGTTTTATAATTCAAGATACGAAAACCGAAAACTCATTTACTAGAAACCCCAAAATTAATAAACCAAGAATCCATTCCACATCTGCTTTCAAAACAACTGTATCAGAAAATACTTGTTCATTTTGTAACGAGCCAGAGACCTGCACGGGCCGAGTTTTTCAGGCCCGACCCAAGCCCGGCCCGGTTTTAGAATTTTGAATAAGCCCGAAACCCGGCCCGAGTCCGAGTACATAGTTTGTTTTTCGGCCCGGTCCGGCCCGGCCCGTTACATGCATTAACCAAGCCCGGCCCGGCCCGGCCCGACACATTGAATGAATTGAACAGGCCCGGCCCGGCCCGGCCCGTTACACGTAGTTCAGTTGTAATTTTTATATTTTTTTACATAAAATCAATGATTTGAATTCATATTTGCTTTAGCGTCGTGTATTATTCATTTCTTTTGATAATTGTTCTTTACATTTGTTCTTAGAAGCTTATACTCATTTAAATAATCTTTCATTTGAACTTTGGATTAAATGAGAATCAAGTTCGGCCCGGCCCGGCCCGTTAACTTCCAAAATTTTAAAAGCCCGACCGGCCCGGCCCGTTAATTTCCAAAATTTTAAAAGCCCGACCCGGCCCGGCCCGATACAATTTTCAAAAGTGGAAAGCCCGGCTCGGCCCGTGCAGGACTCTGTAACGAGCCACACAAAATGGAAAATTGTATCACTCTAAATGCGGATGAACGAAAGGAAGTCTTCAAGAAGCTATCACTTTGTTTTATATGTGCCCAGAAAAGACATACAGCAAGGTTTTGCAAGAAGAAAAGAGAAGTTTCCTGCAAATTCTGCCAAAACTGTCATTCGCACATGATATGTGATACTCAATACAAAGCTGTTTCCAGTCCAGACAACAAGAAAGAGGAAGACAGAACTATTCAAAATGAAGTTGCAACTCTGCCCACTATTCTCTCTAAGAATTCCTCATCAAAAATCTACCTCCGCACTGCCTGGGCAAAGATATATCATGATGGAAAAGAAGAAATCGTACGATGTTTGTTGGACGACGGAAGCCACCGTACATATGTATCATCTTCTGATATATGCCAAAAGTTAAACCTGCCCATCATTGGAAGGGAGTCGTTGAATTTGACAGTGTTTGAAGGAAGGAATAAAAGGATTGAGCGTCCAAAGGTACAATTGTCTCTAACAAGCCTGTTTGACACTCGAAGCATAACCGTAGAAGCCATAGTATCACCAAAACTAAGCGGAAGTACCCCAGGAGTTCCGAGACAAGACTTAATGAAATTATCTGATGAAAGGGGATGGAAACTAGCCGATACGCCACCCTACGATGGGCTCTCAAGTTCCGAGGAAATTATATTGTTATTGGGAGCAGATTACTATTGGAAGGTATCTAGCGGCGTCACCGAAAGAATTAGTTCATCTCTCATGGCACATGACACCATCCTTGGTTGGATAATTCATGGAAAGGATGAAGAATTGCAAGATGACGAGTCCTCAATAGGCTCTTACAATGTATGCGTTTTTCACGTGATGAGTTACCATGAACGAAACGAAGAGGAACTAATATCTGAAAGTCTGAAAGCATTTTGGAAATTGGATGCACTGGGAATCGTGGACAAAAATGATGACCAATTGATGAATGTAAAAGCCATACAGAGGGATTTCGACTCTAAGATTTGTTACGATGGAAAGCGTTACGGAGATTGTCTCCCTTGGAAGGATGAAAGAAAACTTTCAAACAATAACTATCAACAAGCAAAAATTAGATTTCAAGGCCAATTAAGAAATTTCAGGAAGAATCCAGAGTTATTCAACAAATATGCTGAAGTCCTCGAAACATACTTGAAAAATGGAATAATCGAAGAGGTGAACATGGGAAGCGAGTCTAAGACGACATTTTATCTGCCGCACAGAGAAGTAATTAATGAAGAAAGAAGCTCCACGAAGCTTAGAATCGTCTTCGACGGATCCTCCCATGCTTTAAATTCGCGGCATTAAACGATTGCCTTAATTCAGGACCAGCACTCAACATGGACTTACTTGGTCTACTGATAAAATTTCGGAAGAATAAATATGGATTTACGGCCGATATTGAGAAGGCATTTTTGCAAGTGGGGTTATCGGAGAGCGATCGAGATGTAACAAGATTTCTTTGGATAAAGGATAGAACACTAGATCCAGATAAACTGCAATATCAAGTTTACAGAATGACACGAGTTTTGTTTGGCCTAACATCAAGCCCATACTTATTGGAAGCTACAATTCGCTACCATATTGAAAAATTCAAGCATGAACAACCAGAAATTTACTAATTGTTGCGAGATTTCCTGTACTTTGATGATCTTGTGGGTGGAGCAAAAGACGAAAATAAAGTTTTTGAATTGTTCAATGGAGCGAAGACGATGTTGGCAAAAGCTGGAATGTCATTACGAAAATTCCAATCGAACTCAACTTGGTTGAATAAAAGGTTGTCTGAAGACCCAAGTGAATACAAATCTGTCAAAGACAGCGGCAAGATATCAAATACGCTGCTAAAGGTTTTGGGAATTGCTTGGTGCCCGGAATCAGACATGTTATGTTTCGAAGTCTCCAAACTCCTGGACTTTCTCAGCAACAAGACAAATACAAAGCGTTTCATCTTGAAAGCCTCAGCTCGCGTATTCGATCCCATCGGGTTCATTTCACCTTTCACCGTCAGAATTAAATGTCTGTATCAAGAACTATGGAAGAGGGGAACTGACTGGGATCAAGAAATCCATTCCGATTTGGAAGAAATTTGGAACAAGTGGTGTCTGGAGTTACCACTCGTGTCCCAACTAGAAATTCCAAGGTACTATGGTGCCTTCTAATATCTGGGATTTCATCACCTGGCGTTGGTGGCTTCTAATATATCTGGGATTTGAAACCTGCCGTTGGGGGCTGTGAATATCTAGTTTTTGAAACATGGCGTTGGGGGCTACTAGTAACTGGGATTTGAAACGTGCCTTTGGGGGCTACTAGTATCTGGGATTTGAAACGTGCCTTTGGGGGCTACTAGTATCTGGGATTTGAAACGTGCCTTTGGGGGCTACTAGTATCTGGGATTTGAAACGTGCCATTGGGGGCTGCTAATATCTGGGATTTGAAACCTGCCGAAATTGTTTCACAATTATAAGAAGATATTTGTCCAACGGTGGAAATTTCTTAAAATGATCACTGAAAATAGTTTTCTCATTGATTTCATGCACTTTAGTTTCTTCCAGCGGTGTGGGATCTAGTTTTTGTGACCTCTGAAGATGGTTTTCACTCACGACCAATTTGACGCAAGACGCTAGATTCGTATTCGCATGGCGGTTTAAATCCATTATAGCAGTGGTAACTGGCGCAACCACGAGTTCATTATCGGGGACTGTGACGGATTTACGTTATTGTTGTTGTTTTCTTCTAAAATAACGCCACTAGGTACAAAAACCTGCGCCGCCCCCGCGTTTGATTGAAGTTCCGGACGGACACTGGATGAGGACAAGGAAGGTGGTATGTCTATCATGGGGAAACCAGGACATTACATGCCAGGGTAAACCAAATCCAAAGATTCTCTCATTAACCTATGTTTTTAAAGGAGTTACGTAATCTGTAGGGCAAATTTATAAGTGAAAAACCTTTAATTAAAGAGATCATTGCGGACGGTTTAATTTGGACTAAATGCCAAAAAAGATATAACAGGGTTGCCACGAAAATTTGAAATTCCCCGAATTTAATAGGTTTTCCCTTACTTATTTTTACGATTTTCCCTGGTTTCCAGAGGGAGCTTCCATAAACCTTCAAAAATCGGTTACCACAGCGATGTTATACAGTCGACTTGCTCCATCGTTTAGAGGCAGACGCTGCGATTCTACAGTCTGACAATAATGTTGTATGAAATGACTGTTACTTCACTAGTCGTTAACTACTAAATTACATAATAGAAGATTTGTTTCAAATAAAGAGAAGCCTCTTAAGAAGTTGGGTGAGACGTTGGCTGGAAACTTGAGGGACGTAAAACATTATATTAATCTCACTGTCGGGAGGCTTTTATAACCTCAGAGGATTTGATCTTGTACCATCGTTCGCGCTCTTGATAATCTCACCATGCAGAATGCTATTTTTAATCTCTCAGACATAATTTTCTAAGGTTTTAGTCTTTAAATTCTCACATAATATAGTTTCTACTGTAAATAGGAAAACGTTTTTAATATGATTCGTTATGAAAATATATACGGCAAAGGTGCTGAAATAATAGAAAGAGATGTAGATATGGAAGATGTTGAGATTGGACACCAGGATATTGTAGATGTTCAAATTGAGGACCAGGGCTCAGAAGATGTTGAAATTGAAGACCGGGATTCTAAAGATGTTGAAGTGGATGTAATTGGACATAAGGACAAAATGAACACTAACATTTTTTATCTAGGCCGTCATGAATACTTGGATCTATGTGAGGTAGAACGCATTTTGAAAACCGCGGAAATACGTGTTAAAGCCGATTCCATTATGACTTGATTCCCTGTTAAACCAAAGGGTGGTCAAGCTTTTTTATATAACTGTAAAAACGTCAAGGACTCTGATTTCTTATGTGACCAGTATGCAGGATTTTTATATTATGGGAAAAACAAAAAAAGTTAGAGCAGCCATCCGTTTTGAAATCTATTGAAAATTGAAAGCCAATGGAAAGGTTTTTAATTTCCAAAAGCACATTTATCGGTTGACAATGTCATCTTCGACTAACAATCCTGTAGTTTTAATACATTATCTGGGAAAGGAAACACTGTGCCAACGAAAGCCGCATGGAAATTCGAAAATTAAGACGAAGTATTTTTGTCGAAACACCAAGACTTTCAAAACCAAAGCCAAAGGTCAAATAAAAACCACTAGGGCGGAGCCAAAATCAATTTACTGTAATATTCAGACATTCGGATGATTAGACCCTCCGCGAAAAAGGTACGAAAAATGGCCTTCAACCATTCCCATTGACACTAGGCCTAGTTGTTTAAAAAAGTTTTTCTAAATTCCAATCCACCGTCATTTTAAGTTTTTGTTCGTAATAGTGTGGATTACTATGAATTATTATACAAAGGCATAATTATAAATTATTATATAAAGGTATTATTTGGCCTATAAAATATTGTATTCTTCAATAACTTGTTGAGAAGGCTCCAAAAATTTCTGCCAACCCAGTTTAGCAGGAAAGCACCACTTATCAAGCTTTCTTTTTCAAGAAAAATATGGGTAACTTCTTAGATGGTCTAGAAATTTTACCTTTGCTGTGTAGTATTTTGCGAGAGCTATTAGGTGGTTGGTTATACACCCTTTCGACGAGTCTAAGAGGGAAAGGCGCGGGGGTAAAACTCTGCCTTCCATCTCGCTTTTTAACGCCTGCGCTGTAGGCGTTTTGGATCTGAGAGTGCGCAAACAAGGCACTGGAGCAACCTTGTATCTCCTGATACTAAGAGTTACCTATCCCCCTTTTCCCGTCGAAAGGGTGTATTGGTGGCGTATATCTACCGGACTGAAACAGTAGTTTGCACGTACTTACTTCCCGACCAACTATTTAGTTTTGATTAAATGAATTGACTAGACTTATTATCTTTAAATTTTATGTTATACAAAGGACATGGCTAGTCCCAAGACAATTAGAACGGAAGGCGAAATTGGATAGCGATCTTATCTAAGTTTATGGCTCCTGCCAGTCGTGGGCAAGATGGGTTGAAACGTCAAGTTGAAAAGGGTAAGAGAGAGAGAGAGCAATAGAAAAAGCTGTAGGTACCGCTACAATTATTCCTCGTCCCTTCTTCACACTTTACCTTTTCGGCTAAGGAAAGTTGCTTATGGGATTCTCACGTTTTAGGCCTACTTTTGGTTTGAAATTTCTAAAGGAAACAGACTTAATGATGGGGTTACAATTTTGGATGGTAAGTTCTACGCGTATTTTACAACATCAAATAATCAACATGCTGGTGATACCTTGCGAATTTATGTTGTGTTCATCTCGCATAAAATGTATATACAGGGTGTTCCCGAAAGGGTGGCAGGATCTCTCACGCGTCACTTAAAACAAACTTAAATTATAAATATAGTTTAAAATATGTTGACGATTTACTCTGAAAATCCACTACATTAGGCCAAATACGCCAAAAATTAAGGGGGTAGCTTCTTTTTTCTCTTTTTCCTCTTCCCCCTCTTCCCCTACCACCTTCCTGCGAGCCAGGATAACTTTCACTCTCCTCTTCTTCTTCCGCCATTTGGGCTCCCTGTGGGCAAAAATATTTTACCATTATCTCTTGATGTCTGCCATTTTACGTTATGTATTACACATGGACCGTAATTATATCTTACATCCCATAATGCGACTCCTTTACTCATGGCATTCAAAACACCTTACGCCCGGTAAATTGGTAATATAAAACGTCCTTAAATTACAAGACATCCCATACCCCCAAAAAATTCTTAAATTAAAAGACATCCCATACCTCCAAAAAATTCTTAAATTAAAAGACATCCCATACCTCCAAAAAATTCTTAAATTAAAAGACATCCCATACCTCCAAAAAATTCTTAAATTAAAAGACATCCCATACCTCCAAAAAATTCTTAAATTAAAAGACATCCCATACCTCCAAAAAATTCTTAAATTAAAAGACATCCCATACCTCCAAAAAATTCTTAAATTAAAGACATCCCATACCTCCAAAAAATTCTTAAATTAAAAGACATCCCATACCTCCAAAAAATTCTTAAATTAAAAGACATCCCATACCGTCAAAAAATTCTTAAATTAAAAGACATCCCATACCTCCAAAAAATTCTTAAATTAAAAGACATCCCATACCTCCAAATAATTCTTAAATTAAAAGACATCCCATACCTCCAAAAAATTCTTAAATTAAAAGACATCCCATACCTCCAAAAAATTCTTAAATTAAAAGACATCCCATACCTCCAAAAAATTCTTAAATTAAAAGACATCGCATACCTCCAAAAAATTCTTAAATTAAAAGACATCCCATACCTCCAAAAAATTCTTAAATTAAAAGACATCCCATACCTCCAAAAAATTTCTTAAATTAAAAGACATCAAATACCTCCAAAAAATTCTTAAATTAAAAGACATCCCATACCTCCAAAAAAATTCTTAAATTAAAAGAAATCCCATACCTCCAGAAAAATTCTTAAATTAAAAGACGTCCCATATCTCCAAAAAATCCTTAAATTAAAAGACATCCCATACCTCCAAAAAATCCTTAAATTAAAAGACATCCCATAACCCCAAAAAATTCTTAAATTTTCTCCAATTAGCTTTACGAAACACAGGCCCATAAAATTACTTCGTTCAGACAATTAATACTTACAAATTTCTTGGTGGCCTCTTCTAAATTATTTTGGCCTTCTTGAAATTGAGGTCCGAATAGGTTGTCCTGGTCATTCCAGTCCTCAACGGACATCAAACCAGACACCGTCCTGGCCACTAGCCGTGGCCAAACGTGCTGATAGCGTTGCTTCGTCTTAAAGATCGCAACTGCGTAATTAGTTTTTGAATCTCTTTCTTATGTTTTTCTTTTTCCTCCATGTTTTCCACCGTCTACGTTAAGAAAATAAAATTTTAAGTTCGTTGGACTAAGTTCATAATACGTTCTTCGTAAATACTTACCGCAATGTTCATAAAATTTAGGCTATTAATCCCGATTTCCTCGACTTTAAACAGTGCTCTTTCGAAAGTGAGCCCCTCGGGAGTAAGCAGAACAGCAACAAGATTATCAATTTTGAGGGCATTCATGTTTCCCATAAAGTAAATTTGACTAAGAAAATATAACCGTGTCGTCACCAACTAACCAATACTCTAAGAGTGACGGAGTACAGACTGTCTACGAGAGCGAATCACGAACCCCTATATAGATACAACCCGGACGTTCTCACGCTCTAGGGTGCCCTCAAGGGGACCTAAAATGAAGCTCATGCCGTTTTCCAATAGGTGCTAGCAATCTTCCACAAAGGAGCACTATTTAAGGTGACGTAGCTGTATTTTAAGTCACTTACAAGGAAACTTTCACTTTCTACCCAGCAAAACTATTCCATAGAAAACGGCATTGACTTTTTAGCCATATCGTAGTATACGATAGGCTCTTAGTTTGACCCGAGCCGTCGTAGTAGTAGTAGTAGTAGTGGCCGGGGTTGTCGCTTCGTTATCGTCAGATTTTAGCTTAAAAGGAACTTTATATTACCACAACCCACTCATAGGGGTTACTGGGCTCGGTTAGAGATTTAATTATAATTAAAATTTTTTCAGGTCAGACCCGGGAATCGAACCCGGGTCGCTGGTGTAGTAGACAAACGTTTTAACCACTAAACCATAGAGACTTGATAGAAACTCCGAGTTTTTTATTATTTATTTTTATCTCTAAAATGTCGGGGTGATATGGGGTGGGGTACCTCTTAATCTGTGGGGTCGGAAACTTTTGAATTTTTATCTGTGGGGTCGGATACTTATGAATTTGTATGTTTGGGGTTTTTAGATTTATTTTCTTTTTATGTATGTGCTAATTAAATAGATAACGATTTTTCTACCGCGCTCCTCATGTGTTTCGTTCTCGTTCGGTAGCTATCGTCATCTATGTTATATTTGACTGGAACGTTTTGGCGGTTAATTCAAATGTGGGTTTAGATAGAGCTAACATAGTGTTAAATGAGCGTTATGCGTTTGATCATTTTAGCATTGCTAAAGGTAATTCGAGGGGATAATCACTAAAATGCGCAATCACTATAACTAAACTTTCTCTTTCAAAAGTTTCTGGGCATAAGTCCTTGTTAGAAATTTATAAGAGGCGATAAGTGTGCATCGGCATAAGTCTATGTTGTAAACTCATCGAGGGGATTATCACTAAAAACTATCTGTTCTTCGATTCGCCGGAATATTAGAATTACAGCATAAGTAAATTTATACGGTTATAATTTAATCACTGTTTAGAGTGGGGAATCGAGGGGCTATTCACTCTGATTTTATGCACGGTAAATCATTTAAGTATTGTAAAAGATAGCGCTATTCACTCATTAGGGTAAGGTATAGAGGGGTTATCCACTCATAAGGGTAGGGTATAGAGGGGCTATTCACTCGTACGATATAGCTACTATTACGAGCCCTTGGGCCGTCTTGTTTCTCCGTATTTTAACGTTGCCAGGCAACGATTTTAACAACCAATTTTTATGCAGTATTATTTAAGGAGATCTATGTGCGTTCAACGCTTTTTTTGATTAAAATTAAAGCGATTAAAGTTGAAAATGGCGGTTTTTTATTTTTTCTGAGGGTTAAAAAATTTTTAAATATCGTATAAAAATTCATTTGATCTTAATTAGCGAATTAAAGTGGGGGAAAAACACTTTTGGGGGTTCCTAAGGGAGCAGCGAATGTTTTAGAAAAGCATTCTAGAGGTTAAAAATGGCTTTTAAAGGGCTCAAATTATTGAGCGTGTAGGGTACACGCTCAATAATTTGAGCAAAAAACGTGGGGCCCGTTATTTAAGTTACAAAGTATAAATATAACGTTATGCAGACTTATAATTTGTGCAAAGTTCAAATATAATGCTACAATATGCATTAGGAAATGGAAAATCATTTGCGTTAAATTTTGGACAATATTTGCGTAAAAAAACTGAACATATATATTGAGTGAGTTATTATTTCTCAAAAAATTACTCAAAATACGAACAATATTTCACATTCGATTAAAACTAAAGTCTGTGTATTTAACGATTTGTATGTTATGTTTGGTCCTTAAAATTGTACACGGTCCATGGACTCAACATCAACTTTTTTATTGCGATAAAATATATTCAATATAATTGAATAAATTGTGTGCAATGTGATCAATATATTTGTCCAATAAAATATTAAATTTTTGTTCTAGATATTGAGCTTTCAATATTATGACAGATTTTTATTTGCACAAATAGTGAAAAGTCTAGGGAATAATTTATAAGATGATGAATTTTAGAAATGTCCCCCACTTAATTTGTGCAAAACATTGAGCGTGTAAAGGCCGCTTTAATCATGATTTGTGGTCGAGCGTTTATTGTAGCACAATTGTTAGGATAAACGTAATGATTAGTTTTAATGAAAGTTAGTATAGTTATTGATGTGTTACTCGGAGACTTTCCTATAATAAATATTAAAGCGATAGAAATTTGAGATTTCTAAAATTTTGACTTTCCTTTGTTTTAAGGTTGTTACAATTATTAAAATCACCCTTAGACACCCGCCGAGTGTGAGATATTTTTTCAACTAATTATAATATGGGATCTATCTTTCCGGCGGGTGATTCGAAAAATCTGTATTTCACATGGCGAGGGGCGATTTTTTTGGCCTATTCTAAGAAATTTAATTTTAATAAAATTTAAATAACTAATCATGATTAAAACGAATTATTAATTTTCTAGAATAATTATGAAACGTTTCCAAACACTATAGTAATCCCGACTCTAATGGTCATTAAAGTAATTAATTAAATAAATAGACTTTAATTTCTGTTCTCACCATTGAGTCACTTGTGTTTATAAGGGGGGAAACTTGAAAGGGGTTTACACTTTACAGACATAAAAAGTGAAAGTGTTCTATCGGATGAAAACCTAGATGGCGCGAAGCATCCACTCCCTTTATTAATTTTCTCTGTTCTACCACTCGCCGAAGAGGCGAAGAGCGGCAAAATTATTCCGGTCAGAATCTGTTTGGCGTCTGGGACCTCCGCACGTTGCTTTCGTATAGGTTGTCTTACAGCTTTTTAAAAGCCATTTTAGCGTGATTCAGCCAAACACTATTCTTAAAAGGGGGTGACGTTTTTGTTTTGTCAAACGAGACATTTAGTGAGAAACAATTGTTAATGGGAGACGACATGTCTTGGCGACTAAAGCAGACAATTAGCAAGAACGATTACAGTTCAGTCATCCAAAGATACTACTATCTCAAACTAGGTAAAGGTCGTGGCAATTACACAACTGAATTTAAAAGACACGTCTTCACATTAAAAGACTCGTAAGATTGCCCCGCAGTGTACCTCGTTCACTATTTGGGAAACCAAAGCCTAGGTCAAAGATCAACTCCCGAAAACATCCCTCAAGAAACTGTTAAAAGAAAAGGTCCTATCAAAAATAACCAACAACATCTTTCTGTAGCAAACGAAGATCTTTTGCTCAGAAACGAGGAAGAATTATTTGTCAAAGATAACACGGAGTTACCTGTCGATAATCGGTTAGAGACACGTTTTCCTCAAGATTTAGAAAGCAATGATAAAAGGGAAAATATTGAAGACATTCCAGATGAATGCAGTTTATCTAAACCCTGGATTAGTCAAGATTCTCTCTGTTCATTGATGTCCTTGAGTTATACCATTTTTGGAACCACAATAAAACAAATAAAGATTGACCGTGAACTAGGGGTTATAATTGCAAACCCCCAAGGAATTGAGTTGGCAAAACGACTTTTAAAGAGAAAAACGTTTGTCAGTTTGCAATGCATTTATTGCAGTACATCTATGAACTTAGGGAGTTTCTATATCACCACCTTTTGAATGCGAAATACAGAGGTAGAAAGCGATCCGTGTTTTGACTTTTGCTACGTCCTTCACGAAAACATATATCCCGAGAACACGTTGAAAAACGTTTTGGGAAGATTATTTTTGACCCAAAATAATTTCTTGTTTTGTCCAACGCAAATTATGGATAACATCCACAACTTTTTGACACAAAATGTTTGTTTAACTCCTCGTTAATTGAAGAACAAATATGCGAATTTATCGAATGCGAAACGGTGCAGCATTTTGACAAGCTGTACGAAACATTTTCTTTGGATTGGCCATTAGACTTTGAGGTATTTGCTGAGTCAATCTTGAAGAATGATCTAAAAAATCATGGAATCGCCGCCGATTTCAAGAAATTTGGAGCTTTTCAAGATAAAATTCTAAACTTGGGAGAAGATTCAGAAGCCTTCACGGCAACTTTGAAATTGTTGCTGGAAGACATTGGGAAACTCACGTACGACCAAAATGCGCTGATTTACATCATGAAACAGCTTTTGACTTTGGTGGAATTTAACAAAGTTTACCAAAACGAAGAGCCTCGCGTACATTCTTTAAAACCCAAAGTAAAACCGAAACCGCTTGACCTTGCAGTGCGAGTCAAATTTGGATCTATCGGAGCCACCGTAGAATCGGTCATATCGGGTACATACGTCTACCCCGAAAATACAGAGAAGCATTCAGGAGCACCCTTAGTGTCAGATGCCACCTTATCCAAACTGTGCCTCGAGAGGCACTTGGTACATTAGTGCAATGACGTATATATGGTTCAAGATCCAAATAACCGTACAGAGTAAATGTTGCAAATTCCGAAAATCGTGAAATGCCTTGTAGTTGCGGTTCACGTAAAAAAAATTTGCTTTCACTTGTTAGCAGTAACAAACTTCGAAAAAGATAATCCTCCTACGGTTAAAGAACCGTCTATTATTCCTCTTTGAGAAAGAAGAAAACCCAAAAAGGGACTCTGTACTTTCTTCCCTGGGTGACGGTGCTGGTTTAATTGATGAAACCGATGGATGTACAGTAATGTGTGGCACATAGCGTTACCCTAGAAACACCACTAGGAGGTGGCCACACGTCGTTTCTCATGGGACGTTTTGCTGGCAGGTTCCCTTGCCTACTGCCGAAAAAATTCAGAGGGGGAGTTTTGCTGGCAGGTCCCCTTGCCTACTGCCCAAAAATCCAGAGGGGGAGTTTTGCTGGCAGGTCCCCTTGCCTACAGCCCTAAAAATCCAGAGGGGGAGTTTTGCTGGCAGGTCCCCTTGCCTACTGCCCTAAAAATCCGGAGGGGGAGTTTTGCTGGCAGGTCCCCTTGCCTACTGCCCTAAAAATCCGGAGGGGGAGTTTTGCTGGCAGGTCCCCTTGCCTACTGCCTAAAAAGACAGAGGGGGAGTTTTGCTGGCAGGTCCCCTTGCCTACTGCCCTAAAAAGACAGAGGGGGAGGTTTGCTGGCAGGTCCCCTTGCCTACTGCCCTAAAAATCCAGAGGGGAGTTTTGCTGGCAGGTCCCCTTGCCTACTGCCCTAAAAATCCAGAGGGGGAGTTTTGCTGGCAGGTCCCCTTGCCTACTGCCCTAAAAATTTCGAGGGGGAGTTTTGCTGGCAGGTTCTCTTGCCTACTGCCCTATAAATCCAGAGGGGGAGTTTTGCTGGCAGGTCCCCTTGCCTACTGCCCAAAAACTAAAAAAAAAACCAACTCATTCACCGTTGAAATCAACGGTGTTGTCTTCGTTGTGCCCACCAATAAGGAATGCCGGTTGTGTTTCAGGATTTCAATAAGCTCAAGGCCTTTTTTCCCTGGACCAGGATAGCAAGCTTTGACGTCCTCCAAGAAGCGACTAAAGTTGGTTCCAGGAGGAAGCCAATCACCATCCTGGTCTTTGAAAAAAAGACACCGGTACCAGAAAGAGGCCATATAACCATTTAACGCCCTGTCGGTTCTGTAAGATTTAATAGTATCCTTTACGTGCCTATTCCGGTTTTCTACGTTATTGGTATGAACTCGTGAATCTTCAGAGTTCACAAACTCATACTTATGGAGCACCGTTAAGTGTTCTTGAAACCCCATCAATATACAGTTCATATACATTGGCGCTCCGTCAGACACAATTATAGATCCGGGGGCTATATATCTTGCCATCTGGCTGCACAAAACGGCACGGGACTTATTTTTAACCATCTTTTGTGTCTCTGCATAAAATACCAAAAATGCATGTTGTTTCCCTGGCCAACTCCGCCCCTCGATGGTATTTGCGGGTGTGAAGGTATGTTTCGTCCACCTCCACAAACAGTCCTGGTCCTCCAATCTGGACTTTGTCGGTCCTGTTCGATGTAATAATCTCAGTCACTTCGCGGTACATGGAATAGTAATCTACGACTGTTCGCGAGGAACATTCACTATGGGTTATAGCGTCGGTGACGCTCATTTTACAAACCCAAAGGAAAACGAGAAAAAGATTGTCGGTAACCGACAAGTTTTGATTATAAAACCAGGTGTTTTTGGAGGGGACAAAAGCCTTGACACACTCGGAAGCTAAATACTCGGGAACCTTTTTCTTCGCTGCACTTAAAGCCTTTCGCTTCTTTGCTCGAGATTGCCCAGCAGAACATCGGAATATGTATCCAAACCGCATTTGGGCGTTGAACATCCCCACAAGAAATTCATCGATAATGCCATCGTTGGACTTATTCCTGCAGGAACAAACTATCTTTCTTTCATTGAAAGAATTAAGGCTTGGAACCAAGTCCAGAGAAACAACCAAAGTTTTAGCATCCCTTTCAGATTTAGCCTTCAACTCTTCGTTCATGGATGGAAAAAACCACCCCAATTTTTTAATGAAATACTGTGGAAAAACTGTTCCACAGTTCCAAATTAGGGTTTTCAAAAGTCTGGGTGAACGGCAGTGCACCCGCCAAGATGTCGTGCACTACCAGCAATCCTTTACCCGAAACATTTCAGCCTCATTTTTACCCTCTCGTAACTCGGTACTGGGGAATAGTACACCATTCATATTTGCACCTCAAAGGCACAGTGTTAATCCTAGGAAGTCCTCGAACTTCCAGCTTTCTAACTCATTTGGTTTCTGTCATAATCCTATGTGAAAATGACACATTATGAGACTGACTGACTGACACATCATCAAAACCTCTAGGGCATTTCCGGTGATGCTAGAATGATGAAATTTGGCATACTTGTACCACTAAGCATACAAGCAAAGGGAAAAGTCCCAAAAGCGGGAGTTTTCCATTTTAGCCCCTGAAATGGGGGTTTAGAATTGAGTCATCATCTAAACCTCTAGGGCACGTCCGGTGTTGCGGGAATGATAAAATTTGGCATACAAGTAGGACTTGGCATACAAAGAAAGAAAAAGTCCCAAAAGCGGGAATTTTCCCCTGTTAGCCCCTGAAATGGGGGTTTTATAATTTAGATCCCCTCGAAATAGGACATTATAATTTAATCTTTTCGTCTTTTAATATTAATATTTTTTACTAATAGGATTCTTTCGTATTGTAAAATTTATGATTTTTATTTAATGTTTTAGTAAATAAAATTTTTACTCATTTTCTTTTCATTTCGTCTGAAATGGTTCTAAGCGTTATTTCATTTCATAATCCTACTTCTATAAATCTACAAGAACATGCACGTACAAAAACGAGTGACATCCCAACAAAAACATCTCTGTAAAAATATGCCAAGTTGTTTGGCCGTAAAAAATGAAGTGAGATCAAAAATACGGCCAAGTTATTTTCTCCAGATGAACCAACATTATATTCGACTTAAAATTCTCAAGAATGTTTTTCTGACTTGGCCATTAGCATTCCAAACTTGCATCCTTCTTCTTTGCGCCCGTGAAGGTGAAGAACGGAAGTTACAAGTTTAACCACAAAGGCTATTCAAGAATATTTAACCAATTTGATTTAATATTTTAATTTCGATCCATATCTGGAATTAAACGAATCTTTGAAATGCTAATGGCCAAGTCAGAAAAACATTCTTGAGAATTTTAAGTCGACTAAAATGTTGGTTCACCTGGAGATAATAACTTGGCCGTATTTTTGATCTCACTTCTTTTTACGGCCAAACAACTTGGCAGATTTTTACAGAGATGTTTTTGTTGGGATTGGATTTTCCATCTTTGACAATATGCACAGCCCCAAAAACCAACTAATTTAAGTTTATTTATAGTTATATTGCTTCCCAGTTCTCACCAAAAATGTTTCTCCTAAAAAAGTTATTCCTCCCACCAAAAATATGTTTCTCCTAGAAAAATTATTCCTCCCACCAAAAATATGTTTCTCCTAAAAAACGTTACTCCTCACACCAAATATTTCACCCCTAAAAACGTTATTCCTCCCTATTAAATTTGAAAATGAGCCCGACCCGACCCTATTAAATTTGAAAATGAGCCCGACCCGACCCTATTAAATTTGAAAATGAATTCAACCCGACCCTATTAAATTTGAAAATGAATTCGACCCGACCCTTTTAAAATTGAAAATGAATTCGACCCGACCCTATTAAATTTAAAAATGAATTCGACCCGACCCTATTAAATTTAAAAATGAATTCGACCCGACCATATTAAATTTAAAAATGAGCCCGACCCAAAAAATAACTAAAATCAAAGCCGGTCCGGCCCGAACTTATTAAAGTTGAAAACGATAACGACCCAAATCTACCCAAATTTTTAATGGAATTTAAAAAAACCCGTCCCGACACTAAAGTCCCGATCGGGCTCGCATCGGAATCGGTCCAAAAAGCTCTGACGCATAAAAAAATTCTTTTAATTAAGGAATTATTTTGTCAAAAAAGTTTTATGCGCAAATGTATGGCTGGATAGAGTAGACGTGGTCCAAGCGTTGACCCAGTGCTGGAAAATACACGTTCGTCACTTGTTTGGGACGCAGGGATCCAAGGTGTTTGTGCCAGACCAAAACTCAAGACTTGAAAAAGAATTTACTAGAAGAAGAAGAATTTTAGCAATAATAAATTAGTCTTGTTAACTGTATATATTGCGAGTTTACTTCTCACCATGATCAGATTTAAGTTTCAGTTTCATATACCGCTCAAATTCAGCATCTGCCTTTTCTTCACTTGACATTTTTGTATCTGTTTGAAATCCTTCTTCATCTGATGAGTCTTCAAATTCGGCTAACTTGGACACTTTGCTTTTGGGAGAACTTGCGTAACAACTAGCCACGCTTGAAGTGGAACTAATGGAAGACCTTGCTGACATATGAAACTAAGTCTGACTGTTATCACTACATCGTTGCCGTTGGTACTCCATAGC